>NW_026888566.1:0-97576 GCF_032173495.1 Musca vetustissima
TCAACCGAATTCCCTGAAATTTGGTATTTTGTAGTCGTATATGGTAACAAATTTCCCTACAAGAAATTATTAATATGCACTCCCTTTTTGGGGTAGTCCCCATATAACCCCCTTTTTTATATTAAAATAGTTATGCAATCTGTTCCGCGTTTTGGGTTTGGTTCTAAGACTCTGTTGTAATCATATCACCTGCGGAGGATATCGAGATAAAAAAAACTAGAACGTAAGGTTCGATAATGAACTATAACCCGTATTTAGACCTAGCCCCTGTGTGGGAGGTACCAGAAGGAGTGGACCGATATTCCCCATCTTCAAACTTGAACTAAGTTTGGAAGAAATTATAAGATGGCCAAAGTTTGGATGAAATCAAAATTTTCTGAAACAAATTTGGTCCAAAGAAACATGGGGTTTAGAGCCATTTTAACCGTGTAAAAGTGTATACACCCTCATTATCCATTAAAAATTTCTGAAATTTGTTTTATAGTTTACATTGTCTTTTACATAACTGGTTTGTGGAAATGTCGATAAATGTTCACTTTTTTATTTTCCCTATATTTTCATTTTAAGTACCTGTGAGTATATCTATGGTGGAGGGTATCCAAAGTTCGGACCGGCCGAACTTAACGCTTTTTCACTTGTTTTCGATTCAATTTGTAGGCTACAATTATAAGCCTAACATCACAACACAACCCACTGTGAAGGGAATACGGACAAGTAATTAGAAGGACTGTACTCAATATTGGTAATATTCGGAAAATATGTCAGTGTAAGGAAGAGGTGCTGTTGACCTCTATTCGACAAGAAGGTGCAACTATTACGAAATATTACCCAGACTCGGAATAAAAATCCGCAGAAAGATAGAGTTCTGTGGTAGTTGTGTAGGGTATCGTATGGTCGGCCCCGTCCGACTATACTACTCCTCTAACTGGTTTGCATACTATTTAAATACTAAGAAATTCATATTATGTTTACATTAATCTTATTAATTCAAATATTATTAATTTATTTAAATTTTAAAATAAATAAATTAAAAACAAATGAATAATTAAAATCCTTCAACCCATCGGTATTGGAGCGAACTTCCTTATAAGCCTCTTAAATGAGCTTATTTTGGTTTTTATCTCCGCCACCCTAACATTTCCGTATTTGCCCTCTTGAGGTGGCAGATCGTCTTCGTGCCGCGAGTTCGAGTTGACTGAGGAGCAAATCCAAAGTATTACTGACCTCAAATAGTAAGACAGATAAGGAATGTTCGGAGAACATTCTTTTGAAATTAATAGTTTCTCAGAAGACATTTATCAAATAAAAAAATTAATATGCTTAAAATCCAATATCCTGAAATTGCCAACATTTAACCACGATTTTACTGAATGTAAGCGGACATTTTCTCCACTTAGAGTAGGTGGAAGACTGTTAAACGCACAATTGTCCCATGATACAAAGTTTGCACTTTTACTTCCTAAAAATCATCATTTTTCAACTATTACATCCTAAAAATCATCATTTTGCTTCAATACATATACAAGAATTTCCCGTGCGTAACTCTCTGCCGCATTCGACAGCCCTATCGCTCAAAGGTATTTAAAGATCTGTCTGCGTTCGGTATACCTTCAAAAATTAATACGGATAACATTAACTGTCACAAGGTTAAAGTCGGAAATGACCTCTCGGAGCCCTTCAATACTGAGCGAGGATTCGGACAAGGTGGCAGTTTGTCGTGTGACTTTTTTAACATCTTGCTGGATGACGCCAAAGACATCGATATAATGGGTCGGAAATTGCAAGCAGTAACATCCACCTTTCAACAAATTGAGAAGGAGTCTGCAGTAAATGGTGAGAACACCAAACTGATATAGCGTTGAGGTAGTCAACGACTTCATATACTTCGGTACCGCCGGGAAGGGTAGTGTTGACCAACACATATAACAGTAGTTTTGACTTACCTACATCAACAACACTTGCAATTATTTTAGTGCAGACAAGTGAAATATGCAGATATGTTAAATTAATTACCTGTCTAAACCTGCACGGAATTGATATCAATGCATACATACACGTGCTGGCGTATGGATTTGAAGCTTGGGTACTTGCGCCAGGAGATAGGGTAGCTCTTGGACATCGACATAGACGTATCGAGCTGTAGCGACTATGGTGGCTAGACCACGTTGTGCGAATGCATGAAGATGTCACAGCTCAATAGGCATATTAAAACAAGCCAACTGATGGTTCACGCAGAAGGGGAAGACCACGAATTTTATTGATTATATGGAAGATAACATATCGAAACAAGATCTTTCAAATCGGAATACATACATAAGATCGGCTTATGGAACAATTGTTCTGTCTCAGGCCACCTAAGTATGTACGAATATCTTCGAATATTTGTTCCGAATTCTTGTCAGGTCATAAGTCTGTGAATTTCCTTTAGATGTAATGGGAATAGGGGTACTTCTGGAGCCACTATGGTTTAGTTGGGCGGGAATGGCTACAGGGAAAGGAAGGAAGGAAGGAAGGAAGGAAGGAAGGTGATACTACATAGTCATTTCCGATGTAGACGCTACGTCGTTTCATCTATGGAATCCTAGGAGCTCGAGACTCAACCACAATCAACTTCAGAAACCTAATCTGCAGAATTTTAACTCCACGCTCAGTGGTGCATCTTTATTGTCATACAATTGCAGCAAACCCCAATTTTCTGATGTTAGGGTAAATGTAAGAAAATTCGGAGGCTTCGTGCAATAGCATTCGTTAGATTCAATCTCTCTGGTTGAATACAACTGCGTCGGTCTAACCTCACCCAGTGTCAGCGAACTGTTACTGGAGGTTAGAAGATGGCAAGAGCGCCTGATGTAAACATCGGAACCGATACGAATAAACCGAAAAAGTGGAAGTTGTTTTAACCGATATGAGTTGGAGCAATTTATTGAGGTCAGAGTATGAAACTTTTAACTCGTATAAATGTCCATCCAGATTAACTGAAGAAAACAAAATACATGACTGGGGTGTGTCTGTTGAAAACTTTCTTCAATGCATTGTAGTTATGATGGGCCTCATTACACCGACCTCGTTGAGAGATTGGTTGGTTGGGACCTTCAAATATCCTATGCAATAATATCTGATTCATTCACTTTGGTTGAAAGATGTGCCTAGGACTCAAAAAAAATAGATTGCTCATAATTTTTTAGAGGAGGGACAAATGACACTCCGATATGTATTTTTGCGACGTGAGGCCCTCACTGGTTGATCGGTAAATACCTATATCAATCAAGCCAGGAGTAAGGTCAATGACTGCTCTAAATTATATTTCTATATCGTGATTTTAACAGGTAGACTGACATGGCTAAAGCTATGAAGAACATTACACTGACAATGATTAATATTTCGAGGTGCTACAGAGGGAATTGCGATAATAAATTATCCGTATTTTGGTATGAAAATATAATTGTGAGTCTGATGTTACCCTCTTTAAAGATATGTTTCTGTGTAGTAGCGTGGTTGAATTGTCCTTCATTAATGCCTATAACAACACTAAATTCATGGAATAACCCATATAGCCCGCCTACTTTTTTGTCGTGTTACAGTGACACAGACAAGCACAAAACGAACTTGCAATAGTCCAATGAAAGACAAACATTCTGGTAGCATCGACACATTTCCGTTGTTGTCGTGATATTTGGTGCGGTTCACAAAGGATATTTTCCACAACTGAAAAATTCAACAACTCTTTAAAGTTGCTCAGCTTAGTCAACTGTTGTCGTTATGACCGGGCATTTGCGGGACACCACGTATTTTTTCTACACTGATTTTTATTACAACAACCCATACCCCATTCAATTGATGACCAGTTGGTCAAGACAGAAAAACTTATTCCTGGGAAATTTTGTCCCACTTACACTGGGGGTAGGTGGCGGAAACGACCAAATGGAACAAAGTGTCCATGGCTATGTGTGTGTGTGTTTTCAATGTAAACGATTTGCAGTAGCCACAACCACAATTTGTAACAATTTCTATTTCTGTTCGAGTTTGTTTTTTTTTCTACTCTGCTTTGTTAAGCTGAGCTGCGCTGTGCAGCTGAACATTTTGTTATGGGTCAATATACCGATTACAGCTCGCTGACCACACAGCTTACTAAATTTACGTTTTATTAACCCACTTAAAATTGTGTGAGTGTGTTTGTGTTTTTGTGGCAAAGGGTTTGAGTCAGTCGATTAATTTAAATGGAAAATAATGTGGAAGTGAATCAGTGATTTTTTTTACTGGAAATGGTGTATTTTATTATTTGTATATGTATGTAATTATTTGGATTAAAAATCTACTGCAATAAATTATTTTGTGTTTTTTATTACATATAATAGTTGCTATATATTTATTTTGTAATTTAGAAAATTAGCTGTTTTTATAGTATCTGTTTATGGCAAGGAATACCATTTCGAGGGAGACATTTAAAGGTCGTGGAGGACAAATCATTTTTACCTGTTGGTTTATTTGGCAAATAAAATCCAAGTGTGTTGTTTATAGTGGTCATAAAAGGACAAGGGAAAATATAATCAGTAAGGAAAATAGTAAAGTCGGACGGGACCGACTATATGATCCCTTCTCCACTTTAGATATATTCAGACGTCGCATTTTTGAAGGACCTTTAACAGGAAATTGCTCCATATGTCATTCTAAAACCTATACTTCTCATTCGGTCAGGTACATAGTGGCTTCTTACAATGGGACAAAATTATGTAAATCAATTTAAAGCAAATATCAATCGGACACCCGTTGATTATTTAGATAAATATCTGATAAGCATGAGGAGTTTGGCGCACCATTTACTTAAAATCGGACGAAAATATAAGTAACCAGTGAGCGGAGCAGTATAGTCGGACGGGGCCGACCATAGAATAATTCAGTAATATTCAGTAGACGAGGGCTATACTTATCAAGATTCTCTTTACCGAGGGTTATGTTGAGATGCTTGGTTTTCAATTGTGGCCTGTAGATCGACTTGAAAAGAAAACACAAAAAATTAAGTTTTCGGTCCACTTCACTCCAATATTATTATTTGATCATTACCGAAAATTATAGGCGTTGTCCTTGACCATAACTAGAACCTCATGGAACATTTCAAAGCGATCAGCGCTATACTTCCGCCCTCTAGTGTGGTAATGGGTTACTAAATAATATCTAAATATGTAAGCACCCGTAAATATTTAGGTGTAACTCCCGCATCCAAGTACATACGACAATACAATTGGCATCAATTTAAAGGTCAACAACTCCTTTTGGATATACTATCAACTTCTCGGCTCTATGTCCTTCAGGAGTAAATATATACGCTATAGAAAACAAATTTTATAATTTTTCACACAAAATTCAGGGTCCATTTGACCTGCTAAATATTGACCGATCTTTACCAAAATAGACATGCTTATTCTATGGCCCAATCCCCCTCTCCATGTACAAATGTTTGGGCCATAATTGCGGCCTCTGGAGCGACCAGAAAAACCGACAAAAATTAAGTATTTAGTCCATTTCATTCCCTAAATATTAACCGATCTTTACCATTAAGGGTCTTCATTGGGCCGAACCCATCCTACATGCAAAATTTCGTGAAGATTGGTACATAACTGTGTGGTCCATATCGTGTTTATAAATTATAATGGACAGACGGACGGACACACATGTCTAGATAGACTCAGCTAGTCGAGATATGACGATCGGTAACTTAAAGGTGAACTTAACTGACAACATAGTTGTGTAGGGTATAAAAACTATAAAATATATATATGTGGGAGCTCTATACAAATCTGAACCGATTTAACAAAACTTCCCACATACTAATTTATATTAACTCCAGTACGTTGTGCAAAATTTTGCGTCAATCGGCCAAACTTTGGGTCTTTGGTGCACTATTTACCTAAAATCGGACGAAAATATATATGGGAGCTATATCTAAATCTGAACCGATTTTCACGAAATTCAACACACATCGTTCTAGACTTAATTCAGATATATATAGACTTTGGTGCGCCAATTACATAAAATCGGACGAAAATATATATATATGGGAGCTATATAAAAATCTGCACCGATTTGCACGAAATTTAACACACGTCATTCTAGACTTAATTCCGTACGCTATGCCAATCTCGTGCAAATCGAAGGATATATAGGTACTTTGGTGCACTATTAACCTAAATTCGGAAGAAAATATATATATGAGCTATATCGAAATCTGAACCTATTTTCACGAAACATAGCACACGTCATTCTAGACTTAATTCCGTACGCTATGCTAAATTTCGTGCAAATCTAAGGATATAAGGGACTTTGGTGCACTATTTACCTAAAATCGTGTGGAACTATATATGGGAGCTATATCTAAATCTGAACCGATTTTCACGAAACTAAACATGTCATTTTAGACTTAATTCAGTACGATATGCCAAAATTCGTGCAAATCAAACGATTTGTAGGACTTTGGTGAACCATTTACCTAAAATTGGGTGAAACTAAATATGGGAGCTATATCTAAATCTGAGCCGATTTTCACGAAACTTACCACACGTCATTCTAGACTTAATTCCGTACGCTATGCCAAAATTCAAATGCAAATCAAACGATTATCAGGGACTTTGGTGCATCATTTACCTAAAATCGGGCGAAACTATATATGGGAGCTATATCTAAATCTAAAAAAAAAATCTGAACCGCTTTTCTCCAATTTCAATAGGGTTCGTTCTTGGGCCAAATAAGTGACTTGTGCCAAATTTCATTCAAATCGGACTATAAATGCGAACTGTACTTTGTTTACAATTTAACATCAACCGACGGACGGACGGACTCCTGATAATAGCCCTCGAAGAAACCATTTTTAAAAAATCCACGCCTAATTATTGTTCTTGAAAATTATTCAAAAATCAACTTCGTACATTTTTACATTATTTTTATTACTAAACTTATATTACATCTTATTAGCTAAGAGTCTAACTTTAGCGCTTAACTAATCTACTCATTATTGTCAAATAGTGGTGGGTGGTGGGCAGGTGGAAAATTATAGCTAAACTATATTTAGTCTAAATTTTACTCCTGGTCATCGTTCTTCACATAATGATTATCTTCGGCATGCATCAGATTTTGCATCTCCTTGTATTTGCGAATGGCATTTCGTACAAATTCCGATGCACGTCGCACACGTTCTGGTGTCATTTCTTCGGCCAACATACGACCGACATCGGCAGCACCCTCACCACGAAGATAGGAGACAGCCTTAAAGGAAATGTTGCAAATTGGCGTCAAATTACAGATAGCCGTGGTGATGGCACCTCCGAACAAAATCATGGCCAAGGCACCCAAAGCGGTAAGGACCATTTGGAAAATGGTTGAACTCATCAGAGTGGTGAATAGATTTTGTAGCGCCGTGGAGATATTGCTTATGACCGATGTTGAAGCGGCAGTTCCAGTAGCTGCCAAATTGGCGGAGACAGATGGCACCAAGAAACCATCATACCCAGTTTGTACAGCAAATGGTCCGGGATATACGGGAGCTGGTGCTGCACCATAACCAGGATAGGCATAGGGGGCAAATGCCCCAGCAAATTGTGCCAAATATTGTTGGAATGCCTCAGGTGTCAAATACCCCGCATATATTGAAGGATCAAATGGTGCTGAGCCAGCTGAGGAATGATGTTCGGGTAGCTGGAAGTAATTGTAGATTTTCATTATAAGGTAATCGATTATTTGCAAGAGCAAATATGAACTTACCACATAAGTGGGTTCTGGATTTGAATTTGATGTTTCCAAATCTGTGGCATTTGGTCCCGGTGTCACAGGTTGCTTAACATCTTCCGATGCCACTGTTTCATTGCTTGCAGCCGACACTTCCCCCGTTGTTGATTTTATGGGCACAGCCATAACCTGAGATCCCAAAGCAACAATAGCAGTTACATAAAATAATCTGAATGGTCTCATTTTTAATTTTTGTAATTTTCTAAAATGCACTGATCTTCACTGTTGTACCAACTTCGTAATACTGATGTCTTTTTGCAACATATCCTCGAATATTTATACCCAGGATTTCAAGGATTGCCTAAAGGACAAATGTCCACATGAGACAGGTTTTCTTCGCACATTTTCTTGTCTCGCCTTTTTTCTTAGAAAAATTCACTTAGCACTTAACTAATTAACATAGACAGCAATCATTTTTCCCGGGTGACCTTGGTCAGATATTTGCACAGGTCAGATTATGTTTTTAAGTCTTTCTTTAAGGACAGGTAATTTTTCCTTCATTTGTTTGCCAATATTGGGAATTTTTCATGGAAAATTTTCTATCCGTTCCTTTGTGTTGTTATTTTTGTTGTTGTTGTTTTGATTTGCAGGTATGCGCTTAGTCGAATGCGTACGGTCACTCAAAGGGAATTACAACTAATAGTGCAACTGAATTGTCCCAGCGGATTTGCATCTGCCGGTTGAAGTAAAAAAAAAAATCTAACGTGGGCTGGATGGTACAGTCGCGGCTAAAATGATAAACACTAGTTGCGTTAAATGTGTTTGATATTATGATCAATAAAATACAATTTATAAAATAAATTAAGAGAATCCTCATTCTCGATTTGAAATTTTGGGCAATTCTCAAACGACTGGCTTATATTGAAGTTTTGAAACTTTGCATATATGAAGACTTAAGGCATAAGAAAATGTATTGACACAATTTTGTTTTTTATACCATACACAACTTTGTTTGCAGGGTATTATAGCCTGCAAAGATTGTAACGCCGCGAAATATTGGTCCTAGACCCAATATCGATACAAAACTTTTAAGTATACCGATCGTCATATCTCGACATGTGAGTCCGTCCGTCTGTCTATTATAAATTGTAAGTACGATGCAGGCCACAGTTATGAACCAATCTTCACGAAATTTAGCATGTAGGATGGGTTCTGCCTAATGAAGATCCCTATTGTTTTTGGTAAAGATCGGTTAATATTTTGTGGATTAAATGGACCAAAAACTTTAATTTGGCTGATTTTCTGGTCGCTCCAAAGGCAGCAAATTTTGTATGTGGGGAAGGGGATCGGGCCAAGGAATAAGCATGCCTGTTTTGATAAAGATCGCCAATATTTACCCTGACTTTTGTGTGAAAAATACAAATCCTGAAACACATAGACCCGAGAAGTTGAAAGTATATCCAAGAGGAGTAGGTGACCTTTAAGTTGATAACAATTATATTGTCGCATGTACTCGGATGTGGGAGTTACACTTTAATATTTACAGGTGCTTACGTATTCATATATTATTTAGTAACCCATTAGTGAAATGTTCCATGAGGTTCCAGTTATGGTCAAGGGCAACGCCTATAATTTTCGGTGATGATCAGATAATAATTTTGGGATGAAGTGGGCCGAAAACTTTTTTTCGTTTTTTTTGTTGATCAATGCCACAATTGAGAGCTGAACATCACAACACAACTCACGGTGAAGGGAATCTGGACAAGTAATTAGAAGGACTGTACTGAATATTATCAATATTTGTTGACTTATAGTCGGTCAAGAGGATGCAACTATCACGAAATATTGCCAAAGCTCAGATTATAGAATCACAGAAAGTTAGATTTTCATGAAGTTGTGTAGGGTATCATATGGTCGGCCCCGTTCATAATTTCCGATCACTGGGACTAGGATTAACATCGCACAAAACTTAAGCGAATAGCTGATCTATGAAATTTGATTTTGGGGAAATTCCCTATTTTTGATTACAAACCAAGTTGTTAAATAAGGAAGATCTTGAGCGATTACATTTATCCTAAATCAGACAATAGCTATGTATGCAATTGTGCAGGTGTGTGGATTAATTATCAATCGCTACAACAAAAATCTGCTTTGAAAAGGACTGTTTCTAGAATGAAGACAAATGTCGAAATTTGATAAATTTGAATTTAATTCGCATATGCAAGTTTCGCATCAGGGCGGAATATATACAAGTCATCAACATACGACCTTTGTAAAGCCACATAGCCCAATATGTCTGATGAGGCGCTTAACCAACGGCGAAACGCGCCGCATAATGGTGAGTACGTAAGTTCTTCTCCTGGCTTTCTGGAAATTTAGATCAGTAAGTTAAATTACAGGTTGTGGATTGCCTGTGATAAATTTCTATTTATTTCCATCTTGGTTGACAACGAATCCAAACATATATGGGACCTTGTTTTGGAATAGCCCCCATTAAAGGGTACGTCCCAATTTGCCGTATTTTGAAGGTTCCAACTTCATCATCCAAACGAAGCCACTGTAATTACGCATATAGAATTTTCAGAAATATTTTTGATATGGGTTCATGGTTCGAATTAGTCTTCATTAAAATGTCCCGCTTTTTATACCCTTCACCACACTGTGGTACAGGGTATTATGTCTTTGTGCATATGTTTGTAACAGGCAAAAGGAAACGAGATAGACACATGGTTCCTTTTGAGAATATGCATAGAATCACTTTCTGATTCGATTTATGCATGTCTGTCTGTCCGTCCGTCTATGTATTTTTGTGAACAAAGTACAGATCGCATTTATGATCCGATTTGTATGAAATTTGGCACATTTCACTTATTTGGCTCAAGGACGAACCCTATTGAAATTGGAGAAAATCGGTTCAGATTTAGATACAGCTCTCATATATAGTTTCGTTCGATTTAATGTAAATAGTCCACCAAACTCCCAATTTTGGCCCTATGGAAGCAGAATTTTGCACAGAGTACTGAATTAGATCCCAACTGATGTATGAGAAATTTTGTTGGAATCGATTCAGATTTAGATATAGCTCCCATATATAGTTTCGCCAGATTTTAGGTAAATGGTATACAAAGTCCCTATATACCTTCCGGCATAGCGTACTGGATTGAGTTGAAAATTTCTTGAAAGTCGTTTCAGATTTAGATATAGCTCCCATGCATAGTTTCGCCCGATTTTATGTAAATGGTGCACCAAAGACCCTGAAAATCATTAGATTTGCACGAAATTTGTCATAACGTACGGAATTAAGTCAAGAATGACGTGTGCTGAGTTTCGTGAAAATCGGATTTACAGTGAGTGTAATAAGTATTTTGCCTCAATACAAATTTGACAAATTTCTAATATATACGCCTAAAGTCATCATACTAAAGATGTAAAATTAATTATGTATGATAGGATATGTTTGTAGACATATTTAGATCTTATTTCTGCAAGAATCACTGCGAAAGACCTATTGGTCTCGAAGATATCGGCCAAAATCTATACCACCCCAAAAATGATTATCACAAAAAAGTATTTTGCTTTTTATTATCATTTTTGAAAAAATTATTATATATCACAAGCATTGTCTTTTTATAGTTACCATTGCGGGTAACCACATACTAAAGGCGATTAGGCGACGATTCCAATAAACCACGGCATTTTTTCGCGAATATTTTCTCATAATTTACGTTCAATACATTCTCTAGCAATTTTTCATTTAATATATGGTAATTTCTCGTCCTAATCTCAAAATGAGAGTATTAGATATGGTCGTCGCGGCTTCAAAACATCCCAAATAACTTTAGAATAATAAAAAAGAGGTTTTGCAAAATATATCGCGAGGACAGGGCCCTAAAAACTATTAAAACCAAAATCCGACAAACAAATTATTAAACCAGTGAGCGGAGCAGTATAGTCGGACGGGGCCGACCATACGATACCCTACACAACTACCACGAACTCTAACTTTCTGAGGATGTTTATTCCGAGTCTGAGTAATATTTCGTGATATTTGCCCCCTCTTGTCCAATTAAAGGTTAACAACACCTCTTCCTTACTTTTTCGAATATTCAGTACAGTCCTTCTAATACTTGTCCAGATTACTTTCACGGTGGGTGTGTTGTGATTTTCGGATTATACTCTACTCGAAAACACACAAAAAATTATGTTTTCGGTCCATTTCATCCCAAAATTTTAATCTGATCATCACCGAAAATTGTAGGCGTTGTTCTTGACCATAACTGGAACTTCATGAAAATTTTCAAAGCCATCAGCGCGATATTTCTCCCTCTAATGTGGTAATGGGTTACTAAATAATATCTGAATACATAAGCACCTGTAAATATTTGACTGTAACTCCCACATCTGAGTAGATACATCACTATATTTGGTATCAATTTAAAGGCCAACCACTCCTCTTGGATATGCTATCAACTCCTGGGGTCTACATCCTCCAGGAGTAAATATATATGCCATAGAATACAAATTTTGTCATTTTTCACACAAAAGTCAGGGTCCATTTGACCCGCTAAATATTGACAGATCTTTATCAAAACATGCATGCTTATTCTCTGGCCCGATCCCCTTCTCCATGCAAAAATTCGCGGTGTTTGGGCCATAATTGCGGCCTCTGGAGCGACCAGAAAAACCGACAAAAATTTAGTATTTGGTCCATTTCATCCCCTAAATATTAACCGATCTTTTCCAAAAACCATAGGGGTCTTCATTGGCCAGAACCCATCCTACATGGAAAATTTCGTGAAGATTGAAGACTGTGAAGACTGTGGCATGTATCGTGTTTACAAATTATAATGGACAGACGGACGGACGGACACACATGTCTAGATCGACTCAGCTAGTCGAGATATGACGATCGGTATACTTAAAGGTGGGTCTAGGACCAATATTTCGCGGCGTTACAAACATTTGGGGCTGCACAAAGCTATAATACCCTGACAACATAGTTGTGTAGGGTATAAAAAAATATCGCGAAATCCCATTTTTCAGACTTTGAAAACTTTATGGTCCATTAATATTGATCTTGGAACCAATATATGCGATGAAAATAGCAATAAGAAGGTCAGATTCTAAGATATAAACGGTTTTGTGGCAATAGAAATACAGCAAATTTCGAAAATAAATAGATCGACCAGTTTATTCACTGATGCATTTTATTCGCAACTGATGGTGTTAAACGGATGTAAAATATTGACTGCGTATTCGTCACCAGCTACCACAGTTTTCTAAAACGCAATACTATTTGACGAAGAATGATGTTTTCTCCCAACTTCATGTAATGCTTGTAGTTTCTGTTGTTTTAGAACTGTTAATTTCTTTGAATCTGACCACCTTATTGCTATTTTCATCGCATATATTGGTTCGTAGATCAATATTAATGAACCATAAAGTTTACAAAGTCAGAAAAATGGGGTTTCGCGACATTTATTTTTAAATAATTTGTTTGTCGGATTTTGGTTTTAATAGTTTTAGGGTCCTGTCCTCGCGATATATTTTGCAAAACCTCCTTTTTATTATTCTAAAGTTATTTGGGATGTTTTGAAGCCGCGACGACCATATCTAATACTCTCATTTTGAGATTAGGACGAGAAATTACCATATATTAAATGAAAAAATGCTGGAGAATGTATTGAACGTAAATGTGAGAAAATATTCGCGAAAAAATGCCGTGGTTTATTGGAATCGTCGCCTAATCGCTTTTAGTATGTGGTTACCCGCAATGGTAACTATAAAAAGACAAAGCGTGTATTATACAATGATTTTTTCAAAAATGATAATAAAAAGCAAAATACTTTTTTGTGATAATCATTTTTGGGTTGGTATAGATTTTGGCCGATATCTTCGTGACCAATAGGTCTTTCGCAGTGATTCTTGCAGAAATAAGATCTAAATATGTCCACAAACATATCCCATCATACATAATTCATTTTACATCTTTAGTATGCTGGCTTTAAGCGTATATATTAGAATTTTGTAAAATTTGTATTGAGGCAAAATACTTATTACACTCACTGTAGATATAGCTCCCATATACATTCTCGTCCGATTTTAGTTAAATGGTGCACCAAAGACCCTGAAAATCATTCGATTTGCACGAAATTTGGCATAGCGTACTGAATTAAGTCTAGAATGACGTGTGCTACGTTACGTGAAAATCGGTTCAGGTTTAGATATAGCTTCGCTCGATTTTAGTTTAATGGTATGCCAAACTCCCTATATATCTTCCGATTTGCACGAAATTTGGCATAGCGTACTGGATTGAGTCTAAAATGATGATGATATCATGTTTTTAATATTGACATGACATTTTTCACAACGTACAAAATTTAGCATTTTGATATTTGCTTCAATGTAATGTAACAAACGAATGACATGTTTATGGATTGGTCTAAGTCGGTTCACATTTAGATAAAGGTTACATATTTTAGTTCATCCAAGTTCATGTTAATGGCCCTTTTGTTAGGATGCATTCGTTTATATCCAAATCTGGACCGATTTCAGCGAAACTTGCAACACATTAAGTTAAACTAACTTAAGTATGTTGTGCAAAATGTTGTGTCAATTGGTTATACTTTGGTGTACCTTTTACTTCAAATAGGACGAAACTACAAGTGGGAGCTGCATTTAAATTTTAAACGGGTTTTCCCCAATTTCTATAGTGTTCGTCCTTGGGCCAAAAAAGGTGAGGTGTGCCAAATTTCATCTCATTCACATAATAAATGCGACCTGTATTTTGTTTACAATTTTACATGGACATGGGCAGAACATGTGATTCTATGCATTTACTCAAACTGAACGATGGGTCGGTTCCTTTTACCTGTTACATACATATGCACAAAGACATAATACCCAGTGTGGTGAAGGGTACAAATAGCTTGCGACCTTTATACTTAACATTGTGACAGGTCTGAGTATGGACATTTAAGAACTACTTGGACGCGACTAAAACCCAAAATGATGGGGACCTTCATATTAAGACTATGTCAAACATGACGGGCTATATTGGAAATCTTATGCTAGCATCCCCGTTTCTCAAGCCACTACTGTATTTATAAGTTGTCTCAATAATCTTCATATCTCCTAAACATACATATGCTTGTGTTTATTTCCTATTATGTTTTGCATAGAATTTTCACAGGCATTTAATGATCTTTAGGAGAAGACAGATGCAAAACATTTTTTAGATTTTCCTCTCTTGCCACACTTAGCATTTGGTGTAGTAGTAAACATAATTTCATCAATACGCTCGGTAGTTGTAGCCTGTGTGCAGTGTCAAGAGAGTTGTTTGTCACTTCTTTATGCCACATCATATCCATTTATTACAACTTTGACGGTTTCTTTCTTGTCATCATCTTCGATTCAAATCTGCCTTTAATAAAAACAAACTGTTGATCGGCGTCACTGTTGTTTTTCTCGCTTGCCTTTCACTGAGAACAAAACTGTAAATAAATTCTATAGAAAGTCATAGTAAGATGTGACGTTTTGTAACTTTCAATGACCGGCGAGAAAGAAGTGAATGTGGGCGATAGAATACTCGTATTGTGACGGGGTTTTTATGCTTTCAATCAAATGAATAGAAAAATATTAACGACAAATCATTCATTGGCGCTTTATAGTAAAGATAAGTTTTTATAACTATCTATTGTCTTATTTCGACGTTTGGAAAATGGTATTGTAATATTTTATTATTTTACTAGCATATACCCGCTCCTTCGTTAGCTAATGTGGGATGTATTTAAAACCCTATACCGACCCTTATTAAAATTGTAGAACCATTTAGTACATATGTTGACTTTAGTATGTTTTCCAAATCTACCTTTATATCTCAACCCTACACACCCATTCCGACCGCAACAGAAATCTATTTCTATACTAAATATGTTGTCATTTTTTACCCTTTGTACTCAAATCAAAGTTAGTGTACTATAATATAAATTTCCATAACTACCTACTATAACAATCATAAGTACGAATTCCCACATACGCAAATCTTAATTCCAACATACCCCAATCTTAATTTCAAATTTCAAAATTCTATCGCTTCACCTAAATCCAATTTGTATCACATTTAGTAGTACCATTTAGTACCAAATTCCATGATTTGACCTCTAAAGATTCACCGTAATGCGAATTTTACTAAATTTAGTTCTATTTAACACACATTAATATAAATGCCCATAGGTAACCACCATCCAACAGAAATCTTATAACCGATTTCATTTTCATTGCTTTCCATTACTATATACTTTATATAATCCAATGAAAAGCTTATTTCCCCAATTTCAGTATTCTAGACTTATCAAACAAATCCAAATAGTATATAATTTTGTACATCCAAGTTTCAAGATTCCCACTTTATCGGTTGACCCACAATTCATATTGTACCAAATTTAGTACACAGTAATACGAATTTCCAAAACTTCCTACATACCCCAATCCTACACCCCCGCAGTGATCCTAAATCCATGTTTCAGGATTCAAACTCTATCGGTTCATCCACAATACAAATTGTACCAAATTTAGTACACAGTAGTACGAATTTCAAAAACTTCCTTCATAATTATCAATCTTACACTTCAACAATGATCCTGACTCAAAATTTCATGATGCTAGTTCTATTGGTTCACCTAAATTTCAAATTGTACCAAATTTAGTACCCATAAGTATTAATTACTTAAACTGAATACTGACCCCAATCCTACACCCCTACAGTGATCCTGACTCCAAATTTTATTGTTCCCGCTCTATTGGTTCACCCAAATCCAAATTGTACCAATTATAGTACGATTTAGTACTTTTCGTACACATAAGTAACAAATTGCCAAAACTACGTACATATCCCAATCCTTTAATCTCAATTTTCAGGATTCCAGCTCTAAATTATATTAGTACCAAATTTAGTACCAAATAGTACTTTTCGTACACATGAGTACACGGTTTCAAAATCATCTCCTTATATCGACTCTACTTCCCAACCCTAATTCGCATTCCAAATTTCAAGTTTTTAGCTCTATCCGTTCACATGCTACAGAATTGTACCAAATTTAGTACATTTTCGTACTTTTCGGATAATTATAGTTCGAATTTCCAAAAATCCGTTGGTACATCTATCCTACACTCTATTAACGACCACCAAACCAAATTTCAGAGTTCTAGCTCCACCGGTTCAAAATAATAATAACCAAATAAAAATGGTATCACATTTAGTACTTTTCGTACCGTTCAAGTACGAATTTCCAAAAACCCAGCCTTATCAGTCACCTTTGGACCAAAAGTGACCCTCACCCAAAATTTCAAGATTCTAGCTTCAACCGTTTCGTCTGGGCGTTGATGAATCGTTAAATCAGTCAGTCAATCACTTTACTCTTTTATTAGTATAGATATCGTAGCTATCTATAAAAATTGGGCGAAATTATATATGTGGGATATATACCTAAAACTGAATTTTATATTGCATTCAGACTCTTTATCTAAATTATGAGGAATAGACGTAACTAGAGAACAAGATTGCCATATAAAAATGGCTGCGCGTCTGAAAATTTTGAAACCGATATTTTAAACTCCTACTACATAAGTCATAGGATGAGGGAGGGAGGGCCGTAACACCGACTGATTCTAACTAGTTTCTTAAGTCTTTTAAAAATCATTGTCTTTAATATTTTTTCGACTTTCAACTTTTAACACATATTTTTCTTAATCCATGTTGCTTAATGTTTACATGTAAGTCTAGACGTTTCTAGGCCTTCTATATTCATATTTGACAATTAAATTTGGGGACTGTACATTTTGGAGATGTTTACATCAGACACATAATTCTATGACCAACCGTTCCATTGAATAGCACCTCAAACAATGGGGAACTTTTTTTCCCAACAACATTCCAACAAAAATGTATAAATTTATACAAAAACTTCTACAAAACATTGACCCACAAAATCTTCAAATCTAAAACTTCTTAAAACAAAACCAAACGAAATAAAAAAAGTTTTTTTGTTTTGTGTTGAAGGTCATTGAAACAGATTAGTTAAGTGGCCCATATCTCTCCATTGTGACTGTTCGTTCTAGTCGCGATGTGTGATTCATTTACCCAATATTAAGACACTGAACTTGAAATATACACGTCATGTGTATTACGTCCAAGCCAAAAACTAGTCTGATACGTCAGAAACACGAGTATTCATTCAACGTTCGCATAATCAGTTGTCTGAAATTAGTTTGAATTCGACTTTAAAATGTCATGAATGAGTTGTATTTTTCGTGTGGAAAATCCCCCACGAATGTCATGAGGTCATTATGAAAAAAGTACGTAATATACTTTTTTATTTTATTTTTTACTCATTATTTTTGAGACTTCATAATGGTTTTTGGAAGTGGTATGGAACGTATTTTGCCAGTCATTGTTTATGGCAAAATTAAAAAAATAGTTTTGGTGACTATATTTTCTACAAAGAAGGCGCATACTTTTGGAATTTGCATTAATTATCTTTGCTATGCCTAATATTATATTATTATTGTAGATTCTTCACGATTGATGACAAATATCATTGACAGATAATACACAAATGTAAACAATGATTTATTTATTATTATCTTTTAACCGTATATTTGTATTGGCTTTATTATTGTGATTTCTCAAATATGCAAAACAGAAAAATGTTTTGAATTAATTAATGTTAATACAATAATATACATATAGTGGTTATATAATATGTTTTATTTATACTGACATTTAATTTTTCGATATGATTGTGATTGTTGCTCATTCAAAAAAATGTTGAAACAATTGAACGCATTCTATCAAACATTTGCTAATATTTTTGTATACTTTGTTTTTAACCCTTAAGCTGCTAGAAGCTAAATTCAGATTTTACAGATCACATTTCGAATGTAATAACAGATCACTGTAAGCGAAATCCACATACGTTTGTGTGGCTGCAATGCTGCACAATGTTGTTCCTTTGCTTACTTTGAGTAGGCGAATGGGCCCAAAATTTTGTTTTTTGTTTTTATTTCAGGGTACTCTAGACACAATTATGATCCGAACGAAATTCCATGTTCGGATCCCCATTTATATTTAATGTCTTAAGGACCCCATACACTATACATCATGCCGTACAGCATTCATCAATCTGGTGAATAATATTAATTTTAAAAGTTGTCAGTAAATAAAATTGTGGCGGAATAAAAAACAACTGAATTTACGACTCAAAATGCAATTTTGGGACAAAAATCGATTTTTTTGGAATAGTGATTGAAGAGTTTACCATACACTAGTCAATCTCACATATACAAAAGGGGTTCATCGGCATGACGGCATGATTTATGGTGTATGGGCCCTTTATGAATGATAGAATGGCCGGTATTCCAGATTACATTTATAGTTCCCTAAGCGGTTTGACCTTTTTCGGTCCGCTCCGCAAAAGGATGTAGGTCGTTCCATTAGTTCCATAGTTACTTTTAGCTTACTCGTTCACTGGTACACGATATTTCGTTCGGTCAATAATATCGTCCATGCTTCTTCTTCTTTTTATTTTTGGTCATTATTCGAGCAACGTTTAATTATATTTCATTCACCGAATATTTCATTCATCAATAAAAGAAAGAGATAAGTAGTAACAACTCATAGGTGAACTGAAATTAACAACGGGAGCAAAAAGAACAGGTAGAACAAGAGCAACAAAAGAACACATGGGCAAAAGGAACTAGGTGCACAAGAGCAAAAAGGAACGAGCGAACAAAAGAACTAACTGAACGAGAGCCGTAGAAACGACTGGAGCAAAAGGAACTAACTGAGCGAAAGATCCAGCCTAGTTCCGATCGTTCCTGGTTCGGAATACTTCCTTTGAACTAGTTTGTTCCGACCCGACACAACGAATTAAAATTTAAAACCAATTGAGTTATCGTGCCCGCCGTTTGTAAAAACACTGTTTCGAGAAAAAACGGTTAAAGTTTAGAATCACTTCTGCAGTCGCTTGAAGCCGACACAATAAATCGGTTATATCTTTACGAGATTTTCACTTAAAATTTTGTAGGGACTTTCTTAATAGGGAAGTCTGGGACAGCTTCGGCATTAGGACTCATTCGGCAATGGCGCTTTCTATAGAAAATAAAGCGTCAAAAGTAAAACATTTAGGTTTGATTCCCTATGAATCTAGGAAATCCGTGTTTTTTGCGAACTCCTTCAGTCTTTTTCATTCACACCCCCTCAGATCGCTTAGTCCGTGAAGAGTGTCATTTCCCAAGAATTGTCTCCGAAGGCATATAAATGCTGGGCAATGGCATAGGAAATGTTCCAGCGTTTCACTGTCTTCCCCACACGCTCTGCACTCGTTACTTCCTTCGCATCCAATCTTGAGTAGATGTGCCTTCAGGCCGAGGTGTCCCGTCAGAACACCCGTCAGTCGGCTTATTTCATTTTTGTTTAGCGTTAGAATTTGCTTAGTTTTGTCTTCACTTGGGTCACCCCATACGATTTTGGTGATTTTTCCTGTCTCCTCATTATCCCAAAGTGTTTTGTGGGTCCTTTGCCTTCCCTCATTTCATGGCGTGTTTCGCTAAAGGGTTTGGCGGTATACACCTCTATTGAGGGTAGTGCAATGGCACTCCTGGCTAGTTGATTTGCTATCTCGTTGCCTATGATTCCTTGGTGACCCGGTACCCATATATTTCGTACATGTCCTTGTTGTGAGAAATCATTAATGGTATTTATACATTCCAGTACAGTTTTGGATTTAACTGTTCTGGAAAATATTGCCTTTATAGCTTGCTTGCTGTCCGTAATAATATTTACTGTATTTTGTCTTTGATTTGAAATTAACCAGTTAAGACACTCTGTTACAGCTTGAACCTCCTGTAAGATCGTGCTGTGATCTTTAAGACGAAGAGAAATTTCGGTACCCGGTTATTTGATAAAAAGTCCCAGTCCAGGTTTTCCTCCTAGTCGAGAGCCATCCGTGTAGCAACAGTTACCAGGCGGCATCTGAACTAGTTTTCCGCTATTCCATTGCTCTCTATCTGGTGTTATAGTTTCGCACTGTGTCACTACTCTCGTTTCAGGTATACGGTCTGAATCAAAGATATTAAAAGTCGACTCATTTGTTGCCTGTAAAATGTTTTTATGCGGTGTGTTGTGTCCATTGTCTATCCACTCGTCCATTGCTTTAAGTCTTAAAGCTGCAACCGCCGCTTCATATTTTATTTGGATGTCTATTGCCCGAAGGCCAACTGTTGGTACTAGTTTTTATAAATAAGTATCAGAGGCAATAACTACAGCTACAAAGTTTTTACATTCGATTCGATTTTAGATATTGGGTCTATATCTCGAAGTGGTCTGATATATAAAATTACTAACAATTTTCAATATTTTGCACCCAACGATAAAATGAAATTGCAAATTACAAAATACCAAAAATGGAGGATACCATGGTATGGGAGCTATAATCTAAAGTTCACCGAAATATTACAAATACATCTCCATGAAAAATTTGAGCACCCTATCTCAATATTTCTGAAAACTGAACGAGCTATATTAAATTAGATATTGTTGAGGAGGTACTAGAAGAGGTGAAGTTTACTTCAAATCGGATATTCCGATGGCAATATATTATAAAATAAATTTTCCGAAAATGTTTCATCATTTTGAAGGGGACATACCAAAGGAATTGACTGATATTCCCCAGTTGTCGTGCGCACCAGCTAGTCAGATAGACGGACATTTGAAAATTAACTCCAAATGACCTTAAGGGGACCCCTCCTCATTCTCGGGGTCAACATTTTTTTTTTGATTTAATTCGAATCTACACTAATTGAAGAATGTCCCTACAAAATTTCATGTGAAAATCTCCAGAACTCTTGAAGATATAGCCGATTTATTGTGTCAGCATCAAATGACGGCTAAAGGGCTTCTCAAACTTTAAACACGTTTTTCTCTTTTGCGAATGGCGGGCACGATAACTCAAGACCTAATAACCCAATCGATTCCAAATTTTTACACGTTTCTCTGTGAGTATATAGCTATCGTATGAACTAGGATAAATTCAATCGGTGAATATCTTCCTTATTTTTTAACTTGGTTTTTGGTCAAAAATCGAAAAATATGTTTTCAAAGGTCCGCCAGTTTGTTAATTTTAGAGCGAAGTCAATTATCCTAGTTCATACGAGAGCCACACATTTTTTTTTGTAAATTATTTTTCTCCTATTTTAAATCTTCAAATATATATGTGTAAAGTTACAAACCTTAACAAGCATTGGTATTAATTTACCAGCCCATTGAAAATCTTGAAAAATTAAAATCGAGAATGGGGGGTTCCCTTAAGTTTAATTACTAATTTTAATTTAACTTATTACAGTTTAAGTCATTTTAAGTCTCACTACTCAAAAATAATTAATTTTGCTTTACCTTATCTAATACTTAGAGACAATTTCACTTGTTCATATTATGCATGTCAATGGTTTGGTTAGTAACCAACAACTCAATCGTTTTGTTGGTTTAAGTGCTGTTATAGATACTTGTTAAACAGCTATAATAAAAAAATAATATAAATTATTATAAATACAAAAATATATTTATATTATATATAAATATAATAATTTTAGTGTATTCTGCAGTTGATAACAGAATCCTATGAGTTTTTTGTGGATTTTAATTTTGATGTTTATTCATCAAATAATTTAAATATTGATATTGCATGTTTTCAGAATTTTTAAATTCTGTCAAACGAGTATACTAATCGTAGATACAATTTGTAATTGTATCTGTAATTATCTGCCCAACCGAATAAGCCGTTCTGATGTAATTCGTACACAATAAGTTATCTCATTTTGCATTTGAACAAGTCAGCCTAACAACAGTATAACTTATTTCAGACAAATTCTAAAATAGACAATTGATATTGTTGTAACAATAATTAATGCAAATTTTAAATATATATAAAATATTGCATTGTATTTGACCAGATGGCAACAAGCGAACATACACCCTGTAAAGTATATAAATATATATATATATATATATACATATAATATAATTCTTGTAATGACATAAAACCGGTTCAGTTGTTACGACTTTTTACGGAATGTCCCAAGCTAAAAAACGTGACTTCATTAAAGCGTTCAATAGCCCACATGTGACGGGCTATAGGAATTAATTACAAAGAAATCAATTGATATATTTTCAACATCTGTCAATTGAATCGTATTTTTGAGAAGGTGGAAATTACAGAAACGAATGGAAAACTTGGCACAAAGAATGACATATTTGTGTAATAATATATAAAAATGCTTGGCTCTGAAATAGAGCCACCTGAAAACCTCCTTGGGGCATGATATGAGGATTGACATGGGTGCATGTTCTATATTGAAAGTGTTTGCTCCATTTTTGGTCTACGTTTTGGATAATAACAGTCTCGCAACCTTTTTAGACACATTTTTTCCACCGAAGTACATGTAATTTTGTAGACCAAATTATGGGAGGGGAAATATTTTTTTGAGAACATTTTCGATATAGGTCCATATTGTGGTATAGTCCTATCATTAATGTATGTCTTAATTTTCGGTACGTTTAAATTCCTTTGTTCGTCCGTCCATGTATTTTTGTGAACAAAGTATAGATCGTTTTTATGATCCGATTTAAATGAAATTTGGCACAACTCACTTATTAGGCCCAAGGACGAACCCTATTGGAGAAAATCGGATCAAATTTAGATATAGCTCCCATGTATATTTTCGTTCGATGTTTGGTAAATGGTGCAATAAACTCCCAATATTTGTCCAATTTTATGTAAATTGTGCACCAAACTCCCAAGAATTGTCCGATTAATACAAAATTTTGCACAGCCTATTGAAATAGGACTATTTTTATGTCTACGAAGTTTTGTGGAAATCGGTTCGGATTTAGATATAGCTTCCATATATAGATATATCCGATTTTTGTTAAATTTTCCGCTTAATACAAAATTTTGCACAGCCTTTTGAAATAGGTCTATATTGATGTCTACGTAGTTTTATGAAGTCGGTTCAGATTTAGTTATAGCTCCCATATATAGTTTTGTTCGATTTTTTGTAAATTGTGGACCAAACTTCCAAGAATTGTCCGATTAATACAACATTTTGCAGAGACTATTGAAATGGGTCTATTTTTATGTCTACGAAATTTTGTGATTCAGATTTAGATATAGCTCCCATATATAGTTTTGTCCGATTTTTTGTAAATTGTAGACCAAACTCCCAAGGGTTGCACACCGTATTGACTTAACTCCGTGAAGTTTTGTTGAAATCGGTTCAGATTTAGATTTAGCTTCCATATATAGTTTCTTTCGATTTTAGATAAATGGTCCACCGAACTCCCAATATTTGTCCGATTGAGAAAAAATCTTGCACAGAGTACGACGTTAGGTCCAGATAGGCGTATGCGAAGTTTTGTTAAAATCGAATCAGATGTAGATATAGCTCTCATATATATTTTCGTCCGATTTTATGTAAATGGTGCACCGAAAAGTCTACGTTTATTCGACTTACACGAAATTTGGCAAAGGTGAGTTTAGAGTGCTGAGAATTAAAGTTGCAAAAATCTGTTTTCTGGTTTTACGTCTGTTCGATATACACGAGATTAAATTATGGACAGCGCACTGTGCTGCAGCATATCAAATGGTATATGCTACGATTGCTCAATATGGTCCAGATTAAGCATAGCTCAACAAACATAATTATGCTCGATTTCATACAAATGGTACACACAAAAGAATTCGAAAGACATGCAATCTTTCATAAATTTCAGAATGGTATGTGTATGGGTTCAAATATCTATGTAGATCACGCATTTAATTTCGGCCGATTTCATCTCAATGGTCCGCCACAGATATAGCATCGGTTCTACCTACAGGATATTGTATATATTAGCATGTTTTATATGTATCCAAAGTGGTGAAGGGGTTCTAGGCAACTTCCTTTGGTACCTGTCAACATATGTTAGAATCTTTGATAAAAACATATAACGGATAGTAAAAAGAGAATAGTAAATCATGTCCTGTCTAAACATGGCAAACCTTAATATGTATACTAAATATAGATTTATCATAATTATGGGTTATAAAGGACCATCATCTCTAGTACTCCCCCATAAAAGTGTCACAATTTTGAAAAATTATAACCCTAATAAGAAACCTGATCCACCTTGACATTAAGCAGTATTTTTGTTGATCTAGCAAACCATAGGCTGAGGGCAACACTGACTGACAATATATATATATATATATATATATATATATATATATATTTTTTCATCATTAAAACAAAACACTAGCATAAATCCTGAATTAGAAATAACAAAATATTAACAAATAACTTTATTCGAACCAGCAAGGAAAGTAGTAAAGTCGGACGGGCCGACTATATGATACCCTTCACCACTATGGGTATATTAAACAGGTCTATTAACATGAAATTGGATGAAATAAAATATGTGATATTTATCTAAATGTGAATCTACGTAGATCTATCCATAAAGTATGTAAATCGACTTCAAACAAATATAAATAAGTCATCCGTTGGGCTATGTCTGTACTTCTAGAAAACGCAACTACGTAATTCTATGCTCAATTTTGTACGTTGTGCAAAATTTGATGTCAATCTGACTAACATGAGGAGTATGATACCCAATTTACTTGAAATCAAGCGAAAATATATATGGAAACTCTATCCAAATATTAAGCGATTTCAAACAAACTTGTCACAGGTTAGGTTATACTAATTTCAGAACGTTTTGTTCCTATTGGGAGCTATATCTAAAACTGGACCGATTTTCACGAAACAAGGCAGACATCACTCTAGGCTCAATTCAGTACGTTATGCCAAATTTCGTGCAAATCGAATGATATATAGGGACGTTGGTGCACCATTTACATGAAATCGGACGAAACTATATATGGGAGCTATATCTAAATCAGGACCGATTTTCATGAAACTTGGCAGACATCATTCTATGCTCAATTAAGTACGTTATGCCAAATTTCGTGCAAATCGAATGATATATAGGGACTTTAGAGCATCATTTACATGAAATCGGGCGAAACTATATATGGGAGCTATATCAAAATCTAGACCGATTTTCACGAAACTTGACAGACATCATTCTAGACTCAATTCAGTACGTTATGCCAAATTTCGTGCAAATCGAAGGATATATAGGGACTTGGGGCACCATTTACATGAAATCGGGCGAAACTATATATGGGAGCTATATCAAAATCTCGACCGATTTTCACGAAACTTGGCAGACATCAATCTAGAGCTAAATGATTAGGCTGTACCAAATTACGTGCTAATCGAAATATATATAGGGACTTGGGGCACCATTTACATGAAATCGGGCGAAACTATATATGGGAGCTATATCTAAATCTGGACCGATTTTCACGAAACTTGGCAGATATCATTCTAGACCTAAATGATTAGGCTGTACCAAATTTCGTGCAAATTGAAAGTTATATAGGGACCGTTTACAATAAATCGGTTAAATATATATATGGGAGCTATATCTAAATCTGAACCGATTTTTCCCAATTTCAATAGGGTTCGTCCCTGGGCCGAATAAGTGACCTATGCCAAATTTCATCCAATTCGGATCATAAATGCGACCTGTACTTTGTTTACAATTTAACATGGACAGACAGACGGACGGACTGACTGACATGCTTAAATCGACTCAGAAAGTGATTCTATGCATATTCTCAAAAGGAACCATCATCATCTCTAGTACTCCCCCATAAAAGTGTCACAATTTTGAAAAATTATAACCCTAATAAGAAACCTGATCCACCTTGACATTAAGCAGTATTTTTGTTGATCTAGCAAACCATAGGCTGAGGGCAACACTGACTGACAATATATATATAAATATATATATATATATTTTTTTTTTTTTTCATCATTAAAACAAAACACTAGCATAAATCCTGAATTAGAAATAACAAAATATTGACAAATAACTTCATTCGAACCAGTAAGGAAAGTAGTAAAGTCGGACGGGCCGACTATATGATACCCTTCACCACTATGGGTATATTAAACAGGTCTATTAACATGAAATTGGATGAAATAAAATATGTGATATTTATCTAAATGTGAATCTACGTAGATCTATCCATAAAGTATGTAAATCGACTTCAAACAAATATAAATAAGTCATCCGTTGGGCTATGTCTGTACTTCTAGAAAACGCAACTACGTAATTCTATGCTCAATTTTGTACGTTGTGCAAAATTTGATGTCAATCTGACTAACATGAGGAGTATGATACCCAATTTACTTGAAATCAAGCGAAAATATATATGGAAACTCTATCCAAATATTAAGCGATTTCAAACAAACTTGTCACAGGTTAGGTTATACTAATTTCAGAACGTTTTGTTCCTATTGGGAGCTATATCTAAAACTGGACCGATTTTCACGAAACAAGGCAGACATCACTCTAGGCTCAATTCAGTACGTTATGCCAAATTTCGTGCAAATCGAATGATATATAGGGACTTTAGAGCATCATTTACATGAAATCGGGCGAAACTATATATGGGAGCTACATCAAAATCTAGACCGATTTTCACGAAACTTGACAGACATCATTCTAGACTCAATTCAGTACGTTATGCCAAATTTCGTGCAAATCGAAAGATATATAGGGACTTGGGGCACCATTTACATGAAATCGGGCGAAACTATATATGGGAGCTATATCAAAATCTCGACCGATTTTCACGAAACTTGGCAGACATCAATCTAGAGCTAAATGATTAGGCTGTACCACATTACGTGTACCACATTACGTGCTAATCGAAATATATATAGGGACTTGGGGCACCATTTACATGAAATCGGGCGAAACTATATATGGGAGCTATATCTAAATCTGGACCGATTTTCACGAAACTTGGCAGATATCATTCTAGACCTAAATGATTAGGCTGTACCAAATTTCGTGCAAATTGAAAGTTATATAGGGACCGTTTACAATAAATCGGTTAAATATATATATGGGAGCTATATCTAAATCTGAATCGATTTTTCCCAATTTCAATAGGGTTCGTCCCTGGGCCGAATAAGTGACCTATGACAAATTTCATCCAATTCGGATCATAAATGCGACCTGTACTTTGTTTACAATTTAACATGGACAGACAGACGGACGGACTGACGGACATGCTTAAATCGACTCAGAAAGTGATTCTATGCATATTCTCAAAAGGAACCATGTGTCTATCTCGTTTCCTTTTGCCTGTTACAAACATATGCACAAAGACGTAATACCCTGTACCACAGTGTGGTGAAGGGTATAAAAAGCTTCAAAACTAACCGGCCTCGTATAATGCCAAAAATAATAAAACTTTTTTCATTCTGTGGTTAAGGGTATAAAAATATAAAATCACTGTGGCTTGGTCAAAACCATAAACAAAGTTTTAATTTAATCTAGATTCCAAATGTCTTAAATGAACAAAAAGTGACTCAGCTCTAAAACTTGCATAGACCCAATCACAGACTTGCCCTACACAATATTGAAACCATTGTGAGAGAGAATTTAAATTCTAAAAGTAGTTATAATACTCTTTTATATTTATTTCAATATTCTACTCTCGTGAGATATACCAGCTACACAACAAGTATATAAAACATTTATGTACATAAACAAATATTATGAAATATCCCCAACAAATTAATTCGCAACCGGCCAAACGAACTTGTGTATTGAGATGGCGGATTGTGTTGTGTGTGAATAGTTGTTGTTTTTGTATGAAGAAAGAAAAAAAACAAAAACTAAATGTATCCAATAAAACTGACGTGTCTTTTTCTCTTCAAATGTGTGAACAATCGCCAGGGGTACGATGGGGAGCGGTTCGGTGATAGTGGGGTATGGTGTGTTGTTTTGTAGGGAGATTTGTATTTGTTTACTGATTATTATTTCAGTTTTTGCCTAGTCATGATGATCAGGTTTGCCGATGTTTTTGTTTTGGAGAGAGAGAGAGAGCAATAAAATTGTTTGTTTTTTCTTTATTTGTAAAAAAACACAGCTTGATAAAATTGTTAATATAATTTTTTGTATTAGGTTGTGATGACTAATAGATTCGCTATATTTTAATTATCAATTGTTAATAGTTTTGTTTCAGATTTTAATTATTATTTTGAAGTTATTTGTATACAACCAAATAGAAAGTTTTGATGAGTTACGAAAAGAAAACTAATATGGCATTTTGTTTATTAAAATTTCGAGAGGATATTGCCCGACAAAATTATGTTATAAGAATATCGTCAGATTATGTGAACCCTAACATTTGTAACGCCATGAAATATTGGTTACAGACCCATCTTGGATATAACGATCATATCACGATCTAGACATGTGTGTCCGTCTATTATAATTTAGTCGCCACAGTGTTTAGCAAGAAGGTCCGCTTCTGACCAACGACGACACCTATAGTTTATGGAAAAAAGATTCAAATTTCGTGACGTTCCTGTCGTATCGTCACGAAATTATATACAAAGATATATGGCCAAAGAATCAGACTTTTGTGCGAAAAATTGTCTTCTATCCGGAAAGACCTGATGCGGAATGCGGAATGGTTGTTAGTATATGACAGTCTTAATGTTTAGTGGTAATTTTGCAGGTCTGTCCAACAATACTCAAAAACATGACCTACAACGAATTTGCCTTTCTGGGTTCTCGATATAATATATCCGTAGGGAACTATGAGCTACATTTGTTTGTTTGTGGGCGAAAACCCTTGGTGATTATATTTGAAACCTATCATTTCATTAATCTTATATCTCATATCTCTGTTAGCAGCAATTTCACGTAACTTTCAGTTGTCGTGCCTATATTCAAATCGATTGAGGAATATTTTTGTAGAAAATTTTGCACTTTTAACTCAACTTCTTGAGTTTCATTTTTATACCCTCAGCCTTATGACTAATGATGGTATATACACTTTGATACGGTGAAAATTTGCCTCATCGAAACATTGGTTTTTGGAACCCATGTTTCCTTGCACCAAATCCGTTTCAGACAATTTGGAGTCGATTTACAAATGCCTGTCCGTCTGGCCGGCTGGTAAGCACGATAACTCTCGAAGGGAGTATGCGACTCCATCCAAACTTTGCACATCGTAATATTACTACCAAACTTAGTTCAAGTTCGAAAATGGGGAAAATCGGTCAACTTTTCTGGTACCTCACCCAAAAAATGGTGAAAATTTCGCTAAAAATTAATTTTATAATATCATGCGAACGGACTAATCAATTTAAAGGAAACTTTACACAACGTATGATCTTTACCAAGCATAGATCAAGTCCGAAGATTGGACCCATTCTTCCCGACTTCTCCCTACAAAGGGTCAAAATTTTCAATATTTTTAAATTCAGAAGCGGAATCCCTATTTGAACCAAATTTTGCACAATCTATTATACTTATAAAACCTAGATGAAGTCCGAAGAATGGACCTATTGGTCCACACCTTTGGGTACCTTCCCAAAAAAGGGTCACAATTTTCATTATATATCAACACAATATCAGGCGAATGGTATGCCCGATTTGAACTCAACTTTGCATAACCTGTAGAAAAATATACAAAAATAAGTTCCAAAATACAGACGCTCTGGTTGGAAGGTGGGATCGGAACTTCATCATACCGAAAATTAAACGAAATAATTAAATAATAAATAGAATTAAATAATTTCACCAGGAATCCGATATGAGGAATTATAGAAACTTCTAAGATAATATTTGGTTAAAACCTTTATAATACCGAATATAGGGCGGAACCTTTATGAGGAATTTGTGTAAAAACCTATATAGACAATTTTCAGTAACAATGTGTTTTACTTTCCAATAGTTCGAAATACCTGAAGAATTACCATTTCGACTGAAAACGTTCCCAGCGTCCCTAAGACACAGAATAACGGGGGTACCATTTTATAGGGGCTATCCGGAAACTTGGACCAATATTGCTAATCATTGGTAGGGCGATTTTCTACTGCATGTTATTCCAAAAATATTAAATTACAGTCAATTGAGTTGAAACACGAACTTCATATCGTTGCCGATGTTTACCTTACATTTGATATCTGTGTCATAATGCCAATTAAACTATTGTAGAGTACACTTTTTTATTAAATATTTATAAACACTTGTTTGTATATAGTTAAGAAGACATGCACATATATATTTTTTATCTAATAGCCATTACGACTGTCGTTGTGGGTCGCGTGTTTAATTTTCATTATATGTATACAACAACTACAATTGTGACAAATTGATAGGAGAGGGGTGGTGATTAATGCCTTTTGAATAACAGATTCTATTTGAACGATTTGTGTGTACAAATTATATTTTATTTCTCAAGAAAGGGAACAATTGCCATCGGTTCTGTTGGTGACAATTTGTTTCTAGAATACAGGTTGGTGTTCGACAACAGCTGTTAGGTGTGTCTCTCTGAGCATTGTATTTTTTTACTCCTTTAATTATATTTATAGAATTGGGAGGAAGTAATGTTGACACTGGAATATTTATTGGAAGGAATAATTGATATGAGATTATTAAAAAAATATATACTTTTTTCCTATTGTGAAAAAGTGTATTTGTTTTGCGTGTACTAAACAATTTTACATAATTACCAGAACACAGGTTGTTTCTAGTTATTGTTCTTAGTTCTGAAAACTATACTATTTCTATGTTGCAGTAAAAATAAAACCAAACTTAAACTTTGAAACTGTTATTTTTTGTCTTTTAAGTTTTTATTATTATCAATTATACTTAGTTTTTTTTTTTTTGTTGTATTTTAGTTAGTTTTAATAACAATTAAAATCCATAATTTGCAGAGTCATTAGCTCTTATCACCACTTATTAGTAAATAAATATATATTTCTTATAGATAATGAAATTAATACAGAGAATGACATCTGCAAGTGGAAGAGATACAATGTATTATCAACATTTTAGTTGCAACAAATCAATGACCGAACACTTGACACAAATTACACAATTCATAAAAAATTATCTTGATAAAATAATAAAAGGATAAAGAACGAAGAGAATCTGTGGAAAGGGGGGAGAGACACCCGAGTATTATCGGTTTTAAAAATTCAATATTTGTGTTTATAACCTGCGCTATTAGGTGAAGTATTTTCTTTTTTGCAATGCGTTTTCAATATAGATTCATGTTTATATTAGCCCCCATACATTGGTCCCGCCAACCTGAGTATCTGTAATTTGGTATGCAATTTTGTACATTTTATAACGACACCGTCCTGCTGGGCCGACTATAAGATACCCTTCACCACTTTGGGTATATTCTACATATCGCTCATTTGCTGCAAGACAGGCATAACTCAAACCAGTAAGGAAAGTAGTAAAGTCGGACGGGGCCGACTATATAATACCCTTCACCACTTTGGGTATATTCAACATGAATCCTAACAAACTTCGCATTTTTAAAGGACCAGTAAAATGAAATTAGATCCATAAACATGTCATCCTGCAACCGATACTAAATTTTTCATTTGGTCATATATAGAAGCTATATCCAAATCTGAACCGATTTTTAAGAAACTTAACACACATCATTCTATACCTAATTCATTACGCTGTGCAAAATTTCGTGCAAACCGAAAGATATTAAAGGACTTTGGTACACCATTTACCTTAAATATATATGGGAGCTATATATAAATCTGAACCGATTTTCACGAAACTTAACACACATCATTCTAGACCTAATCCATTGCGCTGTGCAAAATTTCGTGCAAATCGAAAGATATAGAGGGTCTTTGGTGCACCATTTACATTAAATCGGACGAACATATATATGGGACCTATATCCAAATCTGAACCGATTTTTAAGAAACTCAACACACATCATTGTAGACCTAATCCATTGCGCTGTGCCAAATTTCGTGCAAACCGAAAGATATATAGGGACATTGGTGCACCATTTACATTAAATCGGACGAAAATATATATGGGAGCTATATCTAAATCTGAACCGATTTTCAGGAAACTTAACACACATCATTCTAGACATAATTGATTACGATGTGCCAAATTTCGTGCAAATCGAGAGATATCTAGGGACTTTGGTGCACCATTTACCTTAAATCGGAACAAAATATATATGGGAGCTATATCTAAATATGGGCCGATTGTCAAGAAACTTGGCAGACATCATTCCAGGATCAATTCAGTACGTTATGCTAAATATCGTACAAATCGAAAGATATATAGGGACTTTGGAGCACCATTTACATGAAATCGGACGAAACTATATATGGGAGCTATATTTAAATCTGGGCCGATTTTCACGAAATAATATATAGGGACTTTGGTGCTAGTCTAGGCTAGGCTTTCCAATGCCGGGTTCCATGTGCGGTAACATTTTTAGATTTCGCACAATGGGCATCGATGATAACTTTTCAAATTTTAGTAATATCTGTTGTTATTCAATAAAACAGATATTACTAAAATTTTTTGAAAGCGGTTTTAAATATCTTTGGGAATAATTACCTTTCCGGGAGTACCAATATTTTGCCTGTTTTATTTATATTTATTGCACAATTGGTCATTGAATTGTTATAAAAACGATTTTAACATCTGTTATACTGAACTGTAGTCTGTTATACGTGTCTATGCTAAATTTTGGTGGATTGAGTCTTTGCTAGTTAAAATCGTTTTTATCTTCACGCACATATCTCCGGGCGTACTGTAGGCTTGGTAAAGATAATATATTGTACAAAGTTTGATTCAAATCGGATAGCCAATTCGCATAACATTCTAAAATTATTTTTTAGCACAATTTTTACCATTTTGTGGGGGGAGATACCAGAAGGAGTGAACCGAACCACTTTCGAAGTTTGTCCGATTGAGACGAAGTTTTGCATACCGTATCGAATTGAACCTAGATTAGGCTTGTTACGTTTTGGCGAAATATCTAAATATATAATTAATCTATTTATATCCCGCATATGATGAATACACACTATTTTAGATATTTTTAAGATTCTAATGGTATTTCAAAATTTGGCGAATGTTTCGTAGGATTTATATGTATATCTTACATAAGCTTACAGCAAACGTAATTGTTTTAACGTTACAAATATTTAAAAATGACAAATGTTATATGAATTCATGATGTATTCAATTAGTTTGGCTAATTGCTATACAATTTCATTTCAATATTCTCCTTCTTAATTTGCCTAATTAAAATGACATTAACAAAATAATTGTGACAATAAAATATATAATGTACATGCAAACATACCTATACATATAACAAATGAATAATTAACACATACTTACTTATATATGTATGAAGGAACTTGCAATAGAGATATTCAAATTACTTATTTAATTATTAGTTATTAGTTATGGTAGAAATGTTTCCATGGGTCCGGCCATTTAAATCATTTGGTGCAGTGCATTTTTTGGCACGCTTAACTATTTTATAATATGCATAATAAAATAATTTAGATAACTTTGGCTCCACTGTGGCTACTATAAAGAAATTTCTAGAGACATTGACTATATATTTTTAGAAATCATAAAAACATGACGTGTATATAATGACAAAAAATGCAATACTGATAATGGACTATACAATACCAAATCACACAGATTTAAAGCCATGTGATTAAACATTTGTGTGTGAAAAATTAGGTGTTTCTTGTGGGAGTAATTATCAGTGTCGGGTTTTAATCATAACTGAGGAAAAAATAAATGTTATGGCAGCTATAATAACAAATATACGAAAAAGGAAGACATGTTTCCCTTAGCCTTAGGGCAAATGAGTTTAGAATTTGAAAGTAGAATTTGATACAATCAAAAATGTGGGTTGGGCACCTTTGAACACGGTACACATTTATAAAGCGTTCATATAATCTCGGTTTAAAATTTTTCCGATTCGCAACCAATTTGTATACCCTACACCACACTTTGGTACAGGTTATTATGTCTTTGTGCGTATGTAATAGGCAAAAGGAAACGAGATGGACCCATGGAATCATTTTTTGAGTCGTCCGTCTGTGCATGTTAAATTGTATGCAAAATACAGGTCGCATTTATGATCCGATTTGGATGAAATTTGGCACAGCTCATTTGTTTTGTCCAAGTACGAACCCTATTGAGATTGGGTTATATATTTTCGTCCGATCTTATATAAATGATGCACCACAACCCCAATATATATATGTCTGATTTCGCATGGCGTACTGAATTAAGTCTAGAATGGTGTGTATTAAGTTTCGTAAAAATCGGTTCATATTTAGATATACAAAGCTTAGGTCAAGTTGGAATATGGGACCCATTGGCCCACCCCTGCTGGTACCTCCCTCACAAACGGTCAAAATTTTCGATATTTATAAATTCAATATAACATCTTTTAATGTGGAAACATAACTTCTGGAAACCGATATTCTACCTACCTCAATGAATCGTTCGATTTTTATTTAATTTCCAACAACAATCGGTTACTTAGAAATAAAATTATCTCAAAACTATTTTTAGGTGATTTACTATGTGGAAGCTTCTGTATATTTGCTAATCTACGCAATCGGTCACGGTGACTTGCTATCTAAAATCAAGTTAGAAATTGGGCAAAGGGCTTTTTTTAATCAATACTATTGGCTATAAAATGCACTGAACCCCTGGAAAGGTGATCATTTCTTAAGGCGATAACACAACAAGCAACAAGGTGAGTGGGACTAAAACTAATAAAAACTTTAATTATTGTCTTCGATGTTCCTTGTGATATGGTAACATTTTATAAAAATAATATCCTCTAATTACAGTTATGGATTTCTATTATATGCCACCCTCTGCACCCTGCCGTGCTGTCGAAATGACCGCCAAGGCTGTTGGTGTGGAATTGAACAAAAAAATTGTGGACCTCACCAAAGGTGAACATTTGAAACCTGAATATCTGAAAATCAATCCTCAACACACCATTCCCACCTTGGTCGATGGTGATTTTACTCTGTGGGAATCTCGTGCCATTATGATTTATTTGTGTGACAAATATGACAGCAGCAAAAAATGGTATCCTGATTGTCCCAAACTTCGTGGTGTTATCAATCAACGTTTGTACTTCGATATGAGCACACTGTATCGGAGTTTTGCCGATTATTATTATCCACAGATTATGAAGAAAGCTCCTGCCGATCCAGAAAAGTTTAAGAAAATCGAACAAGCTTTTGAATTTTTCAATACCTTTTTGGATGGTAAACAATTTGCTGCTGGCGATGTGATAACAATTGCGGATATAGCTCTCTTGGCAACAATGACCACCTTCGAAACGGCTAATTTTGATATCAGCAAATATGCCAATGTTGCTAAGTGGTATGAAGCCTGCAAAACAGCTGTTCCTGGTTTTGCTGAGAATTTTGAGGCCAGCCAAAGCTATAAGAAGTATTTTGAGAATTGAATATAAGTGGTGTTAGAGGTTTAAGATTGTGTATTTTTTCAGTTAAATATAAAATAAAATTGTTTATTAAATATTTTTTTTAATTATACGATTTCTTAATAACAAACAAAAACATCTTGAAGTGCAGATGTTTCATTTTTTCAAGAACCTACATATGGCGTAGATTTTTAAAATAAATTTTTCAAGAACCTACATGAGGCGTAGATTTTTAAAATAATTTTTTCAAGATCCAACATAAGGCGTAGATTTTTAAAATTTTTTTTCAAGAACCTACATAAGGCGTAGATTTTTTAAATAATTTTTTCAAGGGCCTACATAAGGCGTAGATTTTTTAATCATTTTTCAAGGACCTACATAAGGCGTAGATTTTTTAAATAATTTTTTCAAGGACCTACATAAGGCGTAGATTTTTTAAATAATTTTTTCAAGGACCTACATAAGGCGTAGATTTTTTAAATAATTTTTTCAAGGGCCTACATAAGGCGTAGATTTTTTAAATAATTTTTTCAAGGGCCTACATAAGTCGTAGATTTTTTTAAATAATTTTTTCAGGGGCCTACATAAGTCGTAGATTTTTTAAATAATTTTTTCAAGGCTCTACATAAGGCGTAAATTTTTTAATAATTTTTTCAAGGGCCTACATAAGGCGTAGATTTTTTTAATTAATTTTTTCAAGGGCCTACATAAGGCGTAGATTTTTTAAATAATTTTTTCATGGGTCCACACAAGGCGTAGGTTTTTTAAATAATTTTTTCAGGGGCCTACATAAGGCGTAGATTTTTTTTAATAATTTTTTCGGAGGCCTACATAAGGCGGAGATTTTTTAAATAATTTTTTCAAGGGCCTACATAAGGCGTAGATTTTTTAAATAATTTTTTCAAGGACCTACATAAGGCCTAGTTTTTTTAAATAATTTTTTCAAGGACCTACATAAGGCGTAGATTTTTTAAATAATTTTTTCAAGGGCCTACATAAGGCGTAGATTTTTTAAATAATTTTTTCAAGGGCCTACATAAGTCGTAGATTTTTTAAATAATTTTTTCAAGGCCCTACATAAGGCGTAAATTTTTTAATAATTTTTTCAAGGGCCTACATAAGGCGTAGATTTTTTTAATTAATTTTTTCAAGGGCCTACATAAGGCGTAGATTTTTTAAATAATTTTTTCAAGGGCCAACATAAGGCGTAGATTTTTTAAATAATTTTTTCAAGGGCCTACATAAGGCGTAGATTTTTGAAAATAATTTTTTCAAGGGCCTACATAAGGCGTAGATTTTTTAAATAATTTTTTCAAGGGCCTACATAAGGCGTAGATTTTTTAAATAATTTTTTCAAGGACCTACATAAGGCGTAGATTTTTTAAATAATTTTTTCAAGGACCTACATAAGGCGTAGATTTTTTAAATAATTTTTTCAAGGACCTACATAAGGCGTAGATTTTTTAAATAATTTTTTCAAGGACCTACATAAGGCGTAGATTTTTTAAATAATTTTTTCAAGGACCTACATAAGGCGTAGATTTTTTAAATAATTTGTATTTATTTAAAAAATCCAAAAAATACAATTACAATTTATTACGGAAAATCTTTTCGAATATTTTGCATCCCTCCAAATTTTCAGCATAACCAGGCACTGCAATTTTGCACGCTTCATACCACCTAGCCACATTGGGATATTTACTCAAATCAAATTTAACCGAATCGAATGTGGTCACCGTCGATAACAACGAGATATCCGCAATAGTTACAAAATCGCCAGCAGCAAATTGTTTACCCTCCAACAGAGTGTTGAACATTTCAAATGCACGTTCAATATTTGTATACATTTTGGGATCGGCACGTTCTCCCCTCAACATTGTTGGATAAAAGTAATCGGCAAAACTTCTATATAATATTTCCAAATCAAATAACATACGATGTTGAACTATAGCACGGAGTTTTGGACACTTGGGATACCATTTGCCTGCCGCATCGAATTTTTCACATAAATACATCATAATGACACGAGATTCCCAGAGAACAAAATCACCATCGATCAGCGTGGGTACAGTGTGTTGTGGATTGATTTTGAGAAATTCTGGTGTCAAGTGTTCTGACTTGCGAAGATTCAGGAACTTCTTATTTAAGTCAACACCCAATGCCTGGGCAGTCATTAGCACTGCCCGGCAGGGAGCAGATGAGGGGATATAATATAAATCCATGACTGTAATTAATTATTATGTCAAAAATAATTCTTTCATTGAAAACTAATGGAAACTTACCTGGCGATTTTGAATAAATCGAAATTTCTTTTGAAATGAATTTTTTCTATGAAGTCAACATAAAAACACTCTCTTTGCGTGGCTACTCACAAGTTTTGTACTATTTCAACACTTCTTGCCGATAACAGGTTATCGCAGACAAGCGTATAGATTAAACAATGTCTATAACCCATTCACATAGTGCGGATGGTGGTAGTGTTGGTGACAGCATAAATTTGTATATAATTTAATCAGATTTTTATAACTACAAAATATATAGCGTTTTATTTACATATAACGGGTTAATTTGTATTGAAATGAAGTTTGAAAAGAATTTTAGAATAACATCGATATCGATTTCAATAAATGTGGAGTGTTATTATGGCTAATGATTGACATGCTCATTTTTTCACATTAGTCTATACGTTCATTGGTTAGGGAAACAGTGTATGTTCGACTGTCTGTCAAGTTGGAAGATCATACTTGAATCTTTAGAATCCAAGAGTTCCATTTAAATGATTTGACGCCGAAAAGAAAATCGTTTGTTTAACACCAAAAAAGGAGCGGATAAAAGACGGACGCGGATACATTTAACAGGTAATCTAAAAATCGTATAGTAACCCATTACACTGTGACATACAATTGAGGTTCCGGGGGTAGATAATTCCTTATGGGAATAAAAGCCATTGGCGACTATGTTAAGATTCCAGGAGGACAAATTCGCCAGAAGTCAAGTTTTTTTTACTATGGAGTCATGATAATTCCAAAGATAACGAGTTTCATATATATTTATATATATAAGCGAACTATTTTGAAAAATGTTTGGAAGTCACAAAATCTCGTGTTGTGGTATTTAAGGGTTCAATAAAAAAGGCCAAAAAATATACACAAGTACTCTAGATAAAATAAAATATAACTTCCAAAATATGTTAGACCTCCATATAAAGTTATAGCCCTAATTTAAGTATTTTGAAGGTGTGTTTCAATCGAATTAGCTTTAATTTAATATTTCTGATTCCTATTGGGTTATAAATCTTGTCAATATTGGTCCACCTTTGGTAGCCAATATTTAAAGTAACTCCATACTAATATCGTGTTTTGGGGAGTTTTGACCTGTTTTTCAACCGAATTGGTTGTAATGTACACAAAATTATCAATATTGATACACTACCAATATTTTTATACACTAATGAGGGTATATACACTTTGATATGGTAAAAATTAGCCTCGTCGAAATATTGGTCTTAGATTTTTTTTGGACCAAATCCGTTTCAAATTTGGAATCGATTTACCCATGTCCGTCCATTGTCCGTCTGTCTGTCTGGCTGCTGCGCACGATAAGTCTCGAAGGGAATAATCGATTTCATCCAAACTATGTACATCTTAATATTTCTTCCGAACATAGTTTAAGTTCGAAGATGTGGAATATTGGTCCACTCCTTTTGGTCCTCCCCCACAAATTGGTCCAACGGACTATCCGATTTTAACCAAACTTTGTACAACCTATTATATTTACCAAGCCTAGATCGGGTACCTCCCCCACAGAGGGTCAAAATATTCAATATTTATAAATCCAATATCATGACGTGAATGGAATGTCCGATTTGAACCAAATTTTGCACAATTTATTACCTTTATCAAGCCTAGATAAAGTTAGAAGATGAGACCATTGGTCCACTGCTTCTGGTACCACCCCCACAAAGGGTCAACATGTTTAAATGTATGAATCTAATATCAAGCGAATGGAATTTTCGATTTGTACCAAATTTTGCACAACCTATTCTATTAACCAAACCTAGAACAAGTTTAAGGATGGTCCCATTGGTCCACTCCTTTTAGTACCTCCCCCACAGAGGTTCAACATTTTCAATATTTATAAATCCAATATCAGCGAATGGAATTTCCGATTTTAACCAAATTTTTGGTGGGACCGATTTGTCCACTCCTTCTGGTACCACCCCCCTCAAATGATCGAAAATTTTTAATATTTATAAATCCAATATCAGGCGATGTCCGAAGATGGGACCCATTGGTCCACTCTTTCTGATATCTCCCACTCAAATGGTCAACATCCTCCGCAAAACATAGGGTGAGGGGATATATCTGCAATCGGCAACATCGACTGACCCGTTTTTACTTGATTGATATTGAAGTATGGGGTCTACTTTACGTTACATTTTTTTATAACATGCGCCGTACTGTTGAACTCAGTATTGTGGCCTGATTATATAGATTGTAAATGAGACGAAATTTCGCATAGCGCGCCGAAATATGTTTAGGACTTTGTTATATTTTCTCATATCATATTTTACAATAGTACACTCAAGCTTTTTGAAGTCGATTCAGACTGAGATATAGATCCTATATATATTTTCATCCGATTTTATATTAATGCTCCACCAAAGACACTCAAATATGCTCATACTCCAGAAATGGGTTTAGTATGACGTATGTCAACTTTAATGGAAATTGGTAACACCCTTTTTTTATTCGAACGGGGTGATATACATGACGATGAAATTTTGCCCTTATGATCACAATTGATGTCTCTTATGCCCTGATGATCCATCTAAAAATCCACACCTATGACCCTGTGGATGTCGCTAAAAATATTTTTAAACAATACAGGCCTATGACTCTGATTCTCGCTCTGAAAATCCACACCTATGGTCCTGTTGATCACTCCAAAAATCCACACCTATTGCCCTGATGATCCCTCTAAACGACTACTTTAAAAATCAAGCCTACTACTACTTTAAAAATCAAGCCTTTGCACCATGATAAGACACCAGCTAACACGATGCATGTTCTAGATGGTGAGGCATAGTATCGGTTTTGTTTTGTTTGGCCAAAAACAAAACGGATACTATGCCTCAACCGGCTAACATTGCCACCGCTGATTTTTTCCTCTTTTTAAAATTGAAGAAACCGATTATCGAAAACGATTGAGAGGATAGAAGAAAAATGGCAAAAGAAACTTGTGGCTAAACCGTTTCAGAAGAATTATTTTTTAATCAGGCCTCGTATAGTTAACGTTCTAAGAATACTAAAACTATTACCAATGTCTTTGGAAATTAAGTCTAAAATGTATGAATATTCCGTATCGATATTATTCAATATCTATCAGCTGTATTCAAGTGCCTGACTCATTTTTGTTTGCATATCAAATTGGCATTTAACGCTGATTAATAACATAATGATACCATAAATTATATGCTGTAGATATCGGTAATCCCATGATGTAGGGTATATACAGAAGCGCTTTATAAATACATAGTTTGTTTTTATTAGAATTGGCAGTGTTTGGGACAAAGGTTAGTTCCATATATTTTGGAAAATATACAATTAATCTATTCAAGCATGTATCTCTCTTTAGTTTAATTGTAGCTTCATATACATTTATTACACTGTGCAACAAAAAAATTAATTATTTATGTGGTACCTGTTATGTGGTACACACAAATGTGGTACCTGTTATGTGGTACACACAAATAGTTCTCACTGAGAGTAGGTGTAAGGACATTTGGCAGACCCTGGTTTAAACCCATTATAGCCTTAATTAAAAAATTAACAAAGCCCGGTCCGAAATTTGTGAAAGTGAAGTGGACATTCCAAATACCTAAAACGGACCGGGCCATTACAATTACAGAACTATCGTTTGTTTATTATATATATATGTATATACCGATGCTACTATGGTCTGAGCAAACAACTCAAAAGCAATGCAACCTCCCGCCAGACCAAACTCACACTTTACAAGACACTGATGGGTACTTTGCGCAAGCAGATGAGGCAGATCTTGGGGTGTTTGAAAGAAAAATTCTCCGAAAGATCTACGGGCCGATCTGCGTCGACGGTGAATATCGGCGTCGAATGAATCACGAGCTCTACAATTTATACGCGGACATCGACATAGTCAGTCGTATTGAGCTGCAGCGACTACGGTGGCTAGGCCATGTTGTGCGGATGAATGAGTATGCCCAATGAGTATGAGTATAAAACGAGCCTACTGATGGTTCCCGTAGAAGGGAAAGGCCACGAATTAAATAGAAAGACCAAGTAGAAAACAACATCTTGGAACGTGGTTTTCCAAATTGGTGGATTTGCGCACAAGACCGACGCGCTTGGAAATCTTTTTTAAGCTCGGCTTATGGAACAACCGTTCTGTAACAAGCCAGCTAAGTATGTAAGTAATTTTTTCTGAACCTTTAGAAGGCGTGGATTTTTAAGGAATATTTTTTGGGGCCTTTAGAAGGTGTCGATTTTTAAAGAATATTTTTTGGGCCTTTAGAAGGCGTGGAATTTTAAAGAATATTTTTTTGGGCCTTTAGAAGGCGCGGATTTTTAAAGAATATTTTTTGGGGCCTTTAGAAGGCGTGGATTTTTAAAGAATATTTTTTTGGGCCTTTAGAAGGCGTGGATTTTTAAAGAATATTTTTTGGGGCATTTAGGAGGCGTGGATTTTTAAAGAATATTTTTTGGGGCATTTAGAAGGCATGGATTTTTAAAGAATATTTTTTGGGGCATTTAGAAGGCATGGATTTTTAAAGAATATTTTTTGGGGCATTTAGAAGGCATGGCTTTTTAAAGAATATTTTTTGGGGCATTTAGAAGGCATGGATTTTTAAAGAATATTTTTTGGGCCATTTAGAAGGCATGGATTTTTAAAGAATATTTTTTGGGCCATTTAGAAGGCATGGATTTTTAAAGAATATTTTTTGGGCCATTTAGAAGGCATGGATTTTTAAAGAATATTTTTTGGGGCAGTCAGAAGGCGTCTATTCAATTTTATTTTTAAAATGGTGTCAATAGAACGTATAAGTAACGACAACACTCATACCAACCTTGAGAAAGTGATACAACAGTATCATATTTTAAAGCCTATAATCATGAGTCACACCTCCAAGTTTTCAAACGATACTTCCCAAGGTCATCCAAACCCATTTTTGTTGCACAGTGTTCCGCAATCAAAATATATTTCCGTGAATTTCAAACACAAGTATGTGATCTGATTTCAAAGTGTTCTAATGATAATTTAGCCATGATATGAACTATTGATGACAAACATGGCGATTATATTTGCACACCGCCATAACAAAAACCAACCAAGTCGATTAATAAATAGTTAATCGTAGCTTTCTTCTTCTTCTATTGTGTTGAATGAAGTTTGGAAAATAACTTTTGTAACATATCGACGATAAGAGAACTTTACGTCATATAAACATGTTCTACAATCTTATCTGGCGGTATGATAACATAACATAAATATACCTCTTTTGTGTTTGATAATCCTCAGTAAATAATTGGCCCAACAAACATCGGTTCGGAACGATTCGACAAGTTATTTTATAAAGACATTTTCACGGGGAGACACCTATTTGCGAGAACACAGGTAGAAAAACAGTCGAACAACCAAATTTTTATATAACGAAAAATTCTTAGTATATTTTCCGCTTAATAAAATCCATTGCAATTCCAGATCAATAAGAAAATAAATCATGGATTTCTATTATATGCCTCCGTCTCCCCCATGCCGTGCTGTGGATATGTGCGCCAAGGCTGTTGGTGTCACTTTGAACAAGAAAATCTTGCACCTGATGGACGGTGAACATATGAATCCCGATTTCGTTAAATTGAATCCCCAACATTGCATCCCCACCATTGTCGATGATGGTTTCGTTCTATGGGAATCCCGTCCCATTCTCATCTATTTGGCTGAGAAATATGACAAAAGCGGTCTGTTATATCCCAAAGTACCCAAAACCAAGGCCATCATCAATCAACGTTTGTACTTCGATATGAGCGTATTCTTCACCAGCTTCATGGATTACTATCGCCCCATTATGATGTTCAACCAACCACCAAATCCCGAAAAATTCAAGGAAATTGAAAAGGCCTTTGAGCTTTTGGACACCTTCTTGACTGCCAAGCCTTATGTTGCCGATACCGATACATACACCATTGCTGATATTTCGCTGCTTTCGACCATGACTAACTTCGATATGGCCGGTTTCGATTACAGCAAATATCCCAATGTGGCCAAATGGTACGCCAACTGCAAACAGGTTATCCCTGGCTATGAAGAAAATGTTATCGACTGCAACGATATGAAATATTTCAAACCCAGAAACCAGCAATGAGAGGCAAATGCAACATCAAATGCAAAAGAGAGGGAATGAGAGAAGGAAATCCATGTTTGGCTTGAAGTTACTCGCGATAGTCTATATTTTCTTATATTAAGAAGAAAAAAATATCTGTAACATGACTTTAACCTGAAAAAAAACTAAAAATGTGAAACTTAAATGTTAAACTCGAAGAAAATGTAAGGCCAAAGAAAGAAATAGAAGAAAAATAAAAAACAGAAAATTGTGTTGCATATTTTTTCTCGAAGATTCAACAGTCCACGCATAGAATAGGTCTTCAAAAATATTCTTTTAAAAATCAAAAATATTCTTTTAAAAATCCACGCATAGGATAGGTCTTCAAAAATATTCTTTTAAAAATCCACGCATAGGATAGGTCTTCAAAAATATTCTTTTAAAAATCCACGCATAGGATAGGTCTTCAAAAATATTCTTTTAAAAATCCACGCATAGGATAGGTCTTCAAAAATATTATTTTAAAAATCCACGCCTAGGATAGGCCTCGAAAAATATTCATTTCAAAATCCACGCTTAGGATAGGCCTCGAAAAATATTCATTTCAAAATCCACGCTTAGGATAGGCCTCGAAAAGTATTCATTTCAAAATTCACGCTTAGGATAGGCCTCGAAAAATATTCATTTCAAAATCCACGCTTAGGATAGGCCTCGAAAAATATTCATTTCAAAATCCACGCTTAGGATAGGCCTCGAAAAATATTCATTTCAAAATCCACGCTTAGGATAGGCCTCGAAAAATATTCATTTCAAAATCCACGCTTAGGATAGGCCTCGAAAAGTATTCATTTCAAAATTCACGCTTAGGATAGGCCTCGAAAAATATTCATTTCAAAATCCACGCTTAGGATAGGCCTCGAAAAATATTCATTTCAAAATCCACGCTTAGGATAGGCCTCGACAAATATTCATTTCAAAATCCACGCTTAGGATAGGCCTCGAAAAATATTCATTTCAAAATCCACGCTTAGGATAGGCCTCGAAAAATATTTATTTCAAAATCCACGCTTAGGATAGGCCTCGAAAAATATTCATTTCAAAATCCACGCTTAGGATAGGCCTCGAAAAATATGCATTTCAAAATCCACGTTTTGAATAGGCCTCGAAAAATATTCATTTCAAAATCCACGTTTTGAATAGGCCTCGAAAAATATTCATTTCAAAATCCACGCTTAGGATAGGCCTCGAAAAATATTCATTTCAAAATCCACGTTTAGGACAGGCCTCGAAAAATATTAATTTCAAAATCCACGCTTAGAACAGGCTTCGAAAAATATTCATTTCAAAATCCACGCTTAGGATAGGCCTCGAAAAATATTCATTTCAAAATCCACGCTTTGGATAGGCCTCGAAAAATATTAATTTCAAAATCCACGCTTGGGATAGGCCTCGAAAAATATTCATTTCAAAATCCAAGCTTAGGATAGGCCTCGAAAAATATTCATTTCAAAATCCACGCTTAGGATAGGCCTCGCAAAATATAAATTTCAAATTCCACGTTTTGGATAGGCCTCGAAAAATATTCATTTCAAAATCCACGTTTTGGATAGGCCTCGAAAAATATTCATTTCAAAATCCAAGCTTAGGATAGGCCTCGAAAAATATTCATTTCAAAATCCACGCTTAGGATAGGCCTCGAAAAATATTCTTTTCAAAATCCACGCATAGGATAAGCCTCGAAAAATATTAATTTAAAAATCCATCCCTATTTCGAGGATAGGCCTCGAAAAATATTCTTTTAAAAATCCACGCTTAAGAGAGGCCTCAAAAAATATTCTTTTAAAAATCCACTCCTATTTCGAGGATAGGCCTCGAAAAATATTCTTTTAAAAATCCACGCCTATTGTGAGGATAGGCCTCGAAAAAATTAATTTAAAAATCCACGCCTATCCACGCTTATCGAAAAATATTCTTTTAAAAATCCACACCTTCAAAAAATTTTATTTAGAAAGATATTTCTTTGTAATTCTATGTACGAAAATTTTTCTCTGAGTTTAATAAAAAAAAATATATTTTTCGTTACCAACTAGTTTCAATTACAACCCACACAATGATGGTATTTGTACCGCCATTCACTTAAATCTGGACACATTTTCACTTCCACATGCATTTTAAAGTGGTTCACCCTCTATTACCGATTTGAAGGTGATGATAAAAACTGTGTGGAATGTTTGAATACTGAAACAAAAAATAATTTGGGTCACTAGAGAAAATCATTCCTGACATAGTGATACTCGTCCTCCTACTCTAGTATAGTAGTTAAGGAATCAAAGTATGTAAGGAATTTTGAATGCGGGTATGAAACACATACACATAGATGTGTAAACCGACATGACAGAATTTATGCGGACAAAAAATATTAACAACATTTTGGTTCAACCTATTTTGTATATTTAGGGATAAAGTGTTTTAATGTTAACTGAATCGTAGTTGGCATATTTTGAAAACTCCATTCAGGTAAATGCCAAAACAAAATTAGGGGAAAAGTGAAAAGGTTGCAGGTATAAATGGTGGTCCATGGTACAACAACACATTTCTATATATAATTCCGTCTTTCTTTTTTGTACGTCCCCAGAAGTGGTCAAAATAAATCTGATAAAATGTGAAAGGAGTACTGATTTCATTCGCACTTTGCAAATACCATTTTGTACGAACCTTAAATAAGCTGGGAAAGACAGAAAAAATTAGTCTATCCCATGTAGAATCCGTAGACTTGGTACAATATAGTTAGTAAATGTAGGTATAAATATATAACACCATGTATAGGAGGATATAAATTTGTCGGAAACAACATCAACTAATACCAACTACCAACTAATTCCTTTATTTTATCCTCCACCTCGAAACATTCGTTGGATACCCCATAAAGTATACATATTCTTTACCATTCTTGAAAATATTATGTGGATTATGTGTGGTATGTATGTCTGGATGGTAGAGATTCTGATCAGAAAATAATCATTATAGGATTATGTCTGGATGGTAGAGATCCTGATCAGAAAATAATCATTATAGACGAATGTTTTTATATATTCCGAAATATAGATTCTGATAGGTATTTTGAGGAATTCGTCGCGATTTATGGAAGCTGGCATATTTATATGCTCCAGCCTTATGGCTAATGAAGTATATGTCTCATCGAAATATTGGTTTTATACCACATGTTTCCTTGCACCAAATCCGTTTCAAACAACTTTGAGTAGATTAATCAGTTCGTCCGTCTTTCTGGCCGGCTGGTGCACACGATAACACTCTAAGGGAGTAACCGATTTCATCCAAACTTTACATATCGTTATTTCTTTCAAACTTAGTTCAAATTCGGAGTTGGGGAATATTGGTCCACTCCTTCTGGTACCTCCCCCACAAATGATCAACATTTCCATTATTAACAAATCCAATAGTGAGCGAATGGAATGTCGAATTTGAACTAAAATTTGCACAACCTATTATCTTTACCAAGCCAGGATCAAGTCCGAAGATGGGATCCATTGGTCCACTCCTTCTGGTAACTTCTATTTTATATACTTGTAAACTTAATTTGAACCGAGTTGAATGACCGATTTGATCCTCATTAAATCCGAAACCTCTTTGATAAAAAGGTATTCCTTATATAAAGCGAATAATAAAACCTGTTTGTAATTCCACAACATCCGCAAACCATAGGCTGAGGGTATATATTAGGTTGGGGAAAAATAAATCCATTTTTTGTGTAAATGGTTTAAAACAGTTATGGTAGATTTGTAGTTCCTGGGCGATGTTTGCGACTGCTAACATGCCGGTCAACTTTGATAATGTCTCCCATTTTATCGACATTTTCGACAACCGGCGGATACATATTGAACATTTTTAACAGCAACATAATGATTTTACTGCGAAATTTCACCCTTCCAACGAACATAAATCTGAAATTGTTTGATCGATGCTTTACGAGAAATCTATCAGTACAGCCATCTGTCGAAAAATAACAAATTTCTTTGTCCCCAATCTAATATCTGTCGGGAACACCGACTAACACTTTTTATACCCTTCACTACACTGTGGATATAGATATAGCTCCCATATATATGTTCGTCCGATTTAAGGTAAATGGTGCGCCAAAGTCCCTATAAATAATACGATTTGCAAGAAATTTGTCACAGCGTACTGAATTCAGCATATACTGATGTGTGCATAGTTTCGTAAAAATAGGTTCAGATATATTTTCGTCCGATTTTAGGTAAATGGTGCACCAAAGCCCCTAAAAATCTTCCGATTAGCACGAAATTTGAATGAAATGAATTAGGTCTAGAATGATGTGTGTTAAGTTTCCTGAAATCGGTTCAGATTTAAATATAGCTTATATATCTGACCAAATGAAAAATTGAGTATCGGTTGCAGAATGACATGTTTATGGATCCAATTTCATTTTACTGATCTTCTAAAAATGCGACGTCTGTTAGGATTCATCTGTTGAATATACCCAAAGTGGTGAAGGGTATCATATAGTCGGCCCGACTTTACTACTTTCCTTACTGGTTTTACTTGTTATGTAGGGAATTTTCAATATATTACCCCGATATACGAGTATTGAAGGGTGGACCATATTTTGATTATTTTGATCGCATTTCCCACCGAAGTGGATGTAAATAAACATTTGAAATTCCTGGACAATAGGATGAAAGAAAAGATCGTGTAATATTTAGGGGATGGTATGGACCAAATACTAAATTTTTGTCGGGTTTTCTGGTCGCTCCAGAGGTCGCAATAATGGCCCGAACATCGTGAAATTTTGCATGGAGAAGGGGATCGGGCCAAAGAATAAGCATGCCTGTTTTTATAAAGATCGGTCAATATTTAGCGGGTCAAATGGACCCTGAATTTTGTGTGAAAAATTACAAAATTTGTATTCTATAGCGTACTTTACAAAATGGATACCCCAACAACGATCAATGAATATTGGGGATACCCCAATCACACAATCATTTCTAATTCCAGTGTCAATGCAGACAGATTTAAATTATTTATAGAAAGTCTTTTGTAGGAAATCAATCCAGCGTTGGAAAATCGTCTTGATAATCGATAACGCTCAAATACACAAGCGACATGACATAAAAAATTTGATCGAATCCAAAAGGTGCAACCTTAAATTCTTACCGCCTTATTCTCCAATGCTAAATCCTATCGAAAATGCATTTTCAAAAATAAAATTATGTCCAAGAGCTGAGCTGTGTGACGTTTCAATGGAACATAATATTGTTGATGTAATCGAGCGAAGTATTCAACAGCTTGCTCGGCTAGATAATTCTATCTACGTTATGGACATGCAAGTCGGGAACCTCTTCATTAAGATAAGCAGTTACCTTGTTAAAAATGTCAAGAAATACCCCAGTTTGTATTACTATTTTTTTAGTTTTATTAAGTAAAGATATAAAATAAAATCACACCGAATTAGAGAATATTTATGTTAATTACATAGCCATACAACTATAGTTGTTAATATTCTTTGATTTAATTTTCAAATATTGGTTTAAAATTACTGGAAATATTATATTTCCTTGGATAATAATAAAGGTTTCATTTAATTTGGGAAAAGTTTCATTCTATTTGTAAAAGGTTTCATTTCAATTGGAAAAGGTTTCATTTAATTTGGAAAAGGTTTCATTTCAATTGGAAAAGGTTTCATTTAATTTGGAAAAGGTTTCATTTAATTTGTAAAAGGTTTCATTTAATGTGGAAATGTTATATATTTACCCCTGAAGGACATAGACCCGAGAAGTTGATATTATATCCAAGAGGAGTGGTTGACCTTTAAATTAATACCAATTATATTGTTGTATGTGCTCGGATGTGGGAGTTACGCCTAAATATTTACAGGTATCTCCCTATCCGTATATTATTTAGTAACCCATTATCAATCTAGAGAGCGGAACTATAGCGCTGATCGCTTTGAAATTTTCCATGAGGTTCCAGTTATGGTCAAGGACAACGCCTATAATTTTCGGTGATGATCAGATAATAATTTTGGAATGAGGTGGACCGAAAACTTAATTTTTTGTGTTATTTTCGAGTCAATCTATAGAACATAAATGAAAGCCGAACATCACAACACAACCCACGGTGAAGGGAATTTGGACAATAGCTGTACTGAATACTCGTAATATTCAGAAAATATGTCAGTGTGAGGAAGAGGAGCTGTTTACCTCTAATCGGGCAAGAGGGTGCAAATATCACGAAATATTGCCCAGGCTCGGTATAAACATCCGCAGAAAATTTGAGTTCCGTGGTAGTTGTGTAGGGTATCGTATGTTCGGCCCCGTCCGACTCTACTACTCCGCTTACTGGTTTTGATTTGTGTTTTCCTCTTCTTCGTTATGTCTTGTATCGTTTCTTCTTATCTACTTACGTGTTCATGTTCTGCGTCTTTAGAACAACCATACACAAGGTTAAACATTCGGCTGGGCTTGTTGTTCGTATCAACACTTGTTTGTTATATTGTATTTAGCATTAATATCGAAATAGTTTGGAAAATACATATGCGAATTTTGTAACACCAATGCAGAGGTCAGTTAGAGTGTCTGAAATAAAGAAACAATGAAATGCAACACTAGTCACAATCGAGTGAGTGGAAAGTCGGCGGTTGCTAGCAAACAGATACAGTAGTCAAGCAACATAACAAACACCATGTAATGGGAGAGAACAGACAGCTGAACAACGAATGGTGAATGTTTTTTTTTTGAGAGGACTACACTTTTTATGTGAGAGAGTGAGAGACAAGAAACATTATAGTATACAGTGATAAAGTACAGTGAAATAGGAAAATTGTTGTGATATGTGTGTATGATTCGGTACCTAATATCAATTTTATTGAAGTCAAAATGGGAAGATATATGTACGGATCGCGATATATTGCCTTGCCTAGGAATATATTATTAGATGGTCGGCATCGTCCTACTATTTTTCCTCCTCTCACTGGTTGTTCGTATGTTCAAATTCCTGGCCGAATTTTTCAACCTAAGTGTGTGAAATAGGATATTTTCTCAGATCATATTAGACAATTTACCGATAAAAGCTTCTCAATCAGAGAGTGTATGAGATTTTTTTTACTCAAAATAAAACCTGATATAGCGAACAATTTTGCATCATTAACTCAACAATCACGATTTTTGATTTATGCCGGTCTTACAGGAAATGAGCGACATAAATTTCATTTTTCTTATCAACATTTTCTGGGGGTATGTTATTAATTGACTGATTTCATTTGGCTATAAAATTAATTGTAGTACAGCTAATTTTTTAATAAATTACGAAATAAACAAATGGGAGAGGACACAACATTACTCTACACATTTTTACAATAATCTTCTCTTGCCTGTCTCTTCAGTAGATATTAAAAAATTATCTGAAAACAGTTGAGCAGTTAAAATCTTTCCTCAACACAAAATATTTAGAATTCACAATTAGTCAGTTGTGAATCATCTAACAGAGCACACATCGGATTCCTAACAAAAAGGTAGGCTAGTTAATAGAAAAAATTATAGGTGTATAGTATTCTTTTTTATCAGCACGTTCGCTGTATTAATGTTAATACATTCGTTTAATTAACTAATTGGACCCAATCACTATTACTCGAATGTGTTCAATTGTATGAAATAAGAAGAAATTGAATTTCGTAAAATTTTCGTTGCAAAATATTTACTTCGTGAACTTATGGGTTAATAGAATATTTCAAATAAAATGCAATTTGTTCCGCTTACGGACAATATAGACTACAATGTTAAATGAAAAAAAAAATTAAATTCCACCAATTAATTTCAATTTATTTTTTTCTCCAGCTATGGATTTCTATTATTTACCCCTTTCAGCACCATGTCGTTCGGTGATAATGACAGCCAAAGCTCTAGGCATAGAGCTAAACAAAAAAACTTCTTAATCTCTTTGAGGGTGAACATTTAAAGCCGGAATTTTTGAAAATCAATCCCCAACACACCATTCCAACGCTTGTGGATAATGGTTTCGCCCTATGGGAATCTCGTGCCATTATGATCTATTTGGTTGAGAAATATGGCAAAAAGGACGATCCCCTATATCCAAGCTGTCCCAAGAAACGTGCCCTGATCAATCAACGTCTCTATTTCGATATGGGAACTTTATATAAAAGTTATGCCGATTATGCTTATCCACAATTTCGTGAAAATAAACCTGCTGATCCTGAGTTGTTTAAGAAATTTGAAACTGCCTTGGAGTTTTTGAATACATTCTTATCGCAATCAAAATATGCTGCTGGTGATTGTCTTACTTTGGCTGATTTAGCCCTTTTGGCTTCTGTCAGTACATTTGATGTGGTCCAAATGGATCTTAAAAAATATGAACATCTATGGCGTTGGTATTCGATGCTTAAAGAAACGGCCCCCGGGGCGGATGAAAATTGGGCTGGCTGTTTGGAAATGAAAAAGTATTTTAAGAAGTGAATAAATTAGATGTTAGTTTTTTTGTGTGATTTTGAAATTGTATTCTAAATTTGTGTAGAGATATAAAAAAATGTAATTATTTTGAAATATTAAAATGTTGGCCTTTCTTTTATATGGAAGATTCTTGGGATTGTACCCTACACAACTATTTTGTGAGAGTATTATAAGTGTGCCAAGAAATAAAAAAAAAAATATTTCGTATATTATATGAATATGGTTTAGAAAGTGTTGTTACTGTCCGGATTTCTGCATTTTATGAATTCAATTCATAAAACTTTTAATACTGGTTTTTTGCCAAAGAGTTTGGAGTTTTTTGGTGGTGGTGGCGGTTTTCTATGGCACAGAAAATATTTGTTAATTTTGTTACTCGTATCAACATTTATTTGATATATTTTTTTCAGCATTTATATCGAAATAATTTGGAAAATACATATACGAATTTTATAACACAAATACAGGGGACGGTAAGAGTGTCTGAAAAAAATAAAAACAATGGAATGAAAAGCTAGTCACAATCGAGTGGGTGGAAAGTTGGTGGTTGTTAGCAACTGAACAGTAGTCGAGTAAAAGTAACAAATTTGTTGTTTGGGGAGAGAGGAGACGATAGCAAAATACAGCCGAAAAATGAATAGTGGTTGGTTCTTGGAAGGAATACATTTATTCTGTCAAAAGGAAGAGAGAGAGAGAGAGAGAGAGGAAAAATGAGTAGGGCGAAGTAGGAAAATAGTTGTGATATTAATGAAATCTTTACATTTTTTGTGGAAAAATAGTGGGTTTCTCATGATTATAAGAATTTTTACATGTATTCAAAGCGAGGTACATGCACAATATGGTACAAATTAATTAAGAATGAAGTTATGAAAATATTCATAAATTTTTTTCTGTGTGTTTGTGATTTGTTACGCCACGAAGTATTGGTTCTAGATCCACCGTTTAGTATGCCGATCTTCATATCTAGACTAGCTGAAATTTTACACTAGTTTCGGTATCAGTCTCATATGACACCTATGGTTTCTGATAATGGCCGGAAAACACTTAGGGAATGAAATGGACCCAACTTTTATGTTTGCCTGGTCGCTATAGAGACCAGAGAAAGTAATATGATGTCGTTCATAATATTCGTTTAATAAAAAATTTGTATTCAATGGCATAATATATTTGCCACACCAATTAACAGAAAAAATAGAATGGATCGAATTTCCATATGCGAAGCCTTGACCAAACGGAATGAGATAGACACACTTCTTAAACGGATGGTGACTGGAGATGAGAAATGGATCACATACGATAACTCTGTGCGGAAACGATCGTGGTCAAAGAACGGTGAAGCACCTCAAGCGGTGTCCAAACCGGGACTTACCTCCAGGAAGGTTCTGCTATGCAGGAAGTGGATTATTTATTATGAATTGCTTCCATATGGCTAAATGCTAAATTCTGATCTCTACTGTCAACAACTGGGCCGTTTGAAGATAGCAATTGACCAGAAATGGCCAGAATTTGCCAACAGGGAGTTTAGTTGGGAAGTTTTAATGCATCCGCCATATAGTCCGGACTTGGCACCAAGCGAATATCACCTTTTTCCTACATTGCAAAATTACTTTAAAGATAAAAAATTGCTATCTAGGTAGGGTTGTGGAAATCGATCACTAGAGTTTTTTTTTTTCAAATAGAGAGCATGACTTCTATGAGATAGGCATTATGAAGTTACATTTGTATGGCAACAAATCATACAACAAAGCGGTACATATTTGGTCCAAATCGGACATTCCGAAGTTCTATAGTTCTTCCTCCCCATTTGTGATCTTCTAATGTGTTAAAAGCAATTTCCCACCGAAGTGACTGTTATTAAAAAAATAGTTTGCCGAATATTTTCAATTAAGGTCCTTCTTATGCCATAACCCAAATATAAAGCAGGACGTGGCATATATCCGCTTCATGATGTTTATACCGCTTGAACAAGCTACTGACATATAAGACAATAAAAAGTTCGGCGCGCCAGAACATAACGACGTGTTGACTTGTTCCAAGACATTTTGGAAAATGTTGGGCGCCACAAATATCCTCTTTGGTAATAAAAATAAGTCATTGGTTTCCATGATTGTCTACCACTTAAAATTGACAGGCTTTTGTTGTCCTCAGGCCGCATTGTCTTCCCTTAACCCGTTTTGCTAAAGAATCAGGCGACCATTATATTTGTCTTCGAAGACTTATACGGCTGATTATTGTCTTGTTTCGAATTAAGCCGCATAGATCCTCTGTGACGATCTTAGAATGTCTTTATACCAGTAAACATGAATCTTTTCATAACAAATACGACAAACCGTACTGAGTGTGGTTATGAAAAAAAGTCTAATCATCTGTAATATAGAAAACGTTACAAACTTTGTAGTAAAAAGTTGATAGGTCTTCATGAAGCCATAACCTTCCTATAATCAATATTGATGAAGAGCATCAATCTCACCATTTATTTTGTCCATTGTTGTCTCCCCCTAGTTTTCCATATTCCTTTATACAGAAGATTATTTTTTTTTTTTGCAATTATCTTCAAATATTATTTGTTTCTTCCAATATTTTCTTTCTCCATGTTCATACATGTTGGATAAAACAAACAATTATCCCCTCTATTTGGCAGAAGGCTCTTAATATGCCAAATAAACATGGAAGAGAGTGACCGGCAAACTGTCTCTCACTTTTGTTGATATACACATTTAACAAGAGCTCCCTCTCTTTGATAAAGTATTCAATTGAACAGTCAGGCAGTCAGTCAGTTGTGAGTGAAATATCTTCAGGAACTGTTGGACAATTTGCCGTAACATATTTCAGACACACAAACAAGTAAGTCCGAACACATTTTATGGAAAGTTTTTTGTTGTTTTTTTTTTAGTTCTTATCAATAGTTTACTACATTACGCACTCTTGATAATCAGTAATTACCAAAACGAATTACAATCATTATTTTTCGTTATAACCAATGTAAACAAAATCAGTAAACTCTAAAAAGAAGAAGAAAACAACGTTGAAAGATAGGATAGTTTTTTAGATTACAATATCTATACATACGCTATCAAAGTAAAATGCTATTGATTTCCTATGGATTATAGATTCATGCCCAATGAATTAGAATTCTATAACCATTTATTCGGGAATTCGATTTTGACATTTTTAATGAAGACCCCAAGTGGGAAGTTTATATTTAAATAAAAAAATAATAGAAAACAAAATATATTTTCATATCTTATCAATTCATGATAACATTTACACATATTAACATAAAATCGCAATGACTTTGCAATATAAGAATTTTTTGATAATGTATTTAAATTGAATTTCAGTTTTTAAAATTATTATTCTAATCAATCAAAAACGTTTTTTGTATATCCTTCATCATGAGGCGGAAATTTAAATACCTGTAAGTTTTTGGTAGGAAAAGAACTAAATTTGAGCCAGTTCGTTAAAAAATGCTGGGGATGCCTTTATATGAGGGCTATCCCAAAAGTCAATGTTGACAATTTTGCTTGGAAGATTTTGCTATCCAATTTGAATTGAAAATTCTAAATTTCGTTGAAGGACATTATATGGGGGCTATACCGTTATGTGGGGGCTATACCAAATAGTGGAGCGATATATCCAATTTTATTGTAATCTCTGTAGTGATTTTAACAGACTAAATTCACATACAATTTTATTCTGATCAAGAATGTGTACACTCTATGGAATGTCCAATGAATTGTTCAAGGATCGCTGCAAACGGAATTTAGTATACACTCCACCTAGGGTATACAAATTATATTAACACCAGTAAGGAAAGTATTAAAGTCGGATGATACCCTTTATCACTTTGGCTATATTCAAGGGATGCATCCTAACAGACCTCGCATTTTTTGAAGGACCATTGACATGAACTTTGAAATTTAACTAAATTAAATATATGATCTGTGTATATATGTAAACCGACTTAACCCTCGGACATATATATATATATATATCAAAGTGTGGTAAAGGTTTTTATACCCTTTGTGTTTCATATCATATGATCATGGTGGCCAATATCACAACCCTTCAAAATATAACATGGTTCTGAAACTCTTCCTTTAAAATAAAAATATTGGAATTTTCTTTGGGTCTCAGATGCTACAATTTTTATGCTTCTAGCTTAACCCTGCACTTTTTATAACCTACACAACTATGTTGTCAGGGTAAAAAGTTATAATACCCTGACAACATAGTTGTGTAGGGTATAAAAGTGCGGTCCAAAAGCTTACAACGCCGCGACATATCGTTCCCAGACCCACCTTTAAGTATACCGATCGTCAGTCCGTTCGTGTGTCCATTATAATTTATAAACACATTACAGACCACAGTTATGGACCAATTCTTCACGATATTGGTCAAATAGGGCCGGTTCTGACCAAAGAAGACCCTATTGTTTTTGTTAACGGTTCGTTTAGGGATGAAATGGACCAACAACATTATTTCTGTCTGTTTTTCTGGACCAAAATTATGACCCGAACACCACGAAATTTTACATCAAGGAGGGAATGTGGTCAAAGACATGACAATTTGTTGAAGATCGGTCAATATTTTGCGGGTCAAATGAACCCAGACTTTTCTGTGGAAAATTACAAAATTTGTATTCTATGACGTATCTAAGGATGTGGGAGTAGTTTTTTTTTCTATATTTTAACCCACCCACGAGTCCTGAATGCCAAATTACAATCACTTTGTTGCAAGAATGAGGCAAGAACTTAAAAAAATAACAAAAAACCGGCGAATCCCTTATATTATGTCTATTTCAGAACATGGACCCTTATAGAAAATTTTCGTCAAATATGGTATTCACCCTCCCAGCAACCGAAGTGTAAAATTACAGCCACACCGGTGGGAAATTGTGGCCAAGACCTTTAAAGCGACTAAATACTATAAATAACCGAAAATTGGGCGAGACCTTCAAATCAAGGCTATTTCATAACATTATCCTATATAGCAAATATTCTTCAAATATATTGTTCACCCTCCAAAACCTTCCAAGGAATTTCACTTTAATCTGGGACCTATTGATCATTTTCTGCACATACATATACCTGAAAATCCTAGAACTTACTTTTGAAGGTTTCAGCCGCATTGGTGTAATACCAAAAATAGGGTACCTTTATATGGGGTCTATGTTACAAAAAATACGTAAAATGAGAGGGACCTCAATATGAAGGCGAATAATCCTCAATTGATAATTATCCCCATAAATGTGCGTCAGCCCCCAAAAACGGTATGCCAAATTACAGCTTCTTATGTTGGGTAAAGCGGCAAAGTTTTACAATACCGAATATTGGTCTGTATATATATATATGGTATAGCAATTTTTTTTATCATAAATAGTCGTTTTTTATTATAAGGTTTGAAATATATACAGAAGCCCTCGTATATACAGGGTGAGATAAAAAAACTGCAACAAAGTCAAGCGCCATAATTTTTACACTTTTTTTAAATTTTATTGAATGAAAGCAAAAATGTCGGAAATAGCGTCAAATTTTAGAATAAGTTTAGATTTGTTCGAATTGGTCACCTTTGGCGCGAATTATGGCCTTCAAACAGTCAACGAAACCATCACACGATGCCCGATTGTTGCTCTGCGGTATTATGGCCCATTCCCGGCGAAGCGCTTGCTTGAGGTGATCGATACTTTGTTATTTTTTAGTCCAACGGATTGGTATCAGGAGATGTTGGAGGTCACTGTGCGCTGGAAATCAAGCGAGGAACCTCATTTTGTAACCATTCTTGGGTGGCGCATCGACCATGGCACTCAGGATGGTCCTGTTGGAATGTCCAAAGCCTGCGGCCGAAATGTTTGCGTGCCCGAAGCTTTAATACACCCTCCAGAATATTTTTGCTATAATATTAAGCATTTATTCTTATGATATTCGATTAATACGAGCGAAGAGCTACCATCGGCTGTTATGGCGGCCCACACCATGGACGGCGCTTGAGTTTTGGTGGCCAACCGAAGGTTCACATTTTCATCTGACCTCTTTGGCAAGTAAACACGATCATTTAGTTTGGACAACGAATGTTTTCTCGTGGAAGAAAACCAAACCAAAACCACTTTCGGCCATGCTCTTTAGCTCTTTTCAGTCTATTTTCTTTCTGTTCCATCACGAATAACTTTTTTTCTGGAAAATTCTTACCAAAATGCGTTTGTACGCTTGTAAACAATATAATAAGCTGTCACTGGAAAAATTTTAACAGTTTTCGGACGAGTGGCTTAAAAATGACAGCAGTCTGAAGTTGGTTGCAGTTTTTTCATCTCACCCTGTATTTTATCTACATCCAAAAAATTATTATTCAAAATTCCCCGATTTATGACAAATGACATCATTTCGATTTGCAATCTCATAACAGCTAATTTTGGTTGACAAAAAAAAATTTAATAGTAAATAATAGCCGATAATTGATTTCAAACAAATATACACACAAACAAAAAAGAAGATTCTAATATTAAATTTTAATAATTTTTGTTGTCCCCTTTTCAGCTATGGATTTCTATTATTACCCCATTTCGTCGCCCTGTCGTGCTGTGCTAATGACAGCCAAAGCTGTGGGTGTTGAATTGAATAAGAAATTAATGAGCGTCTTTAAAGGTGAAAATTTAACACCCGAATTTTTGAAAATCAATCCCCAACACACCATCCCGACGCTAGTGGATAATGGCTTCGCTTTGTGGGAATCACGTGCCATTATGATCTATTTGGTTGAGAAATATGGCAAGCAGGATGATCCCTTGTATCCCAGCTGCCCTAAGAAACGTGCTCTGATCAATCAACGTTTGTATTTCGATTGTGGAACTTTCTATAAAGCATATTCCGATTATTTTTATCCACAAATGAAACAAAATAAACCAGCTGATCCGGAGCAGTATAAGAAAATCGAGGCGGCTTTGGAAATGTTCAATACATTTTTATCGAATTCGAAATATGCTGCTGGCGATAATCTGACATTGGCTGATTTGGCACTATTGGCTTCGGTCAGTACCATGGATGTTTATGATATTGATGTTAATAAATATGAAAATGTCGCCCGTTGGTATGCTTTGGTTAAGGAGACTGCACCTGGTGCCGATGAAAATTGGGCTGGCTGTTTGGAGAGGAAGGAATTCTTTAAAAATATGAAGAAATAAATGGATTTTTTAAAGATTTTGTGGAAAAAAAATTGAAAAAGACGTAATAAATACCAACTGAAGTATTAATTGAAAGAAAGGTGTGTTTTATTTCTTATACAGGTTCTAGATCCAAATTATACCCGCCACCATGAGGTGGAGTACAGAAAATGATCACCATAGGCCTATGTTTGACAAAGTACTCTTACAAGGGTTCCGCCCAGACTTTTTAAATAATTTTTTCATGGCTCCCAATAAGGCGTAGATTTTTTAAAGAATTTTTTCATGGCTCCCAATAAAGCGTAGATTTTTTAAAGAATTTTTCATGGCTCCCAATAAAGCGTAGATTTTTTAAAGAATTTTTTCATGGCTCCCAATAAGGCGTAGATTTTTTAAAGAATTTTTTCATGGCTCCCAATAAGGCGTAGATTTTTTAAAGAATTTTTTCATGGCTCCCAATAAGGCGTAGATTTTTTAAAGAATTTTTTCATGGCTCCCAATAAGGCGTAGATTTTTTAAAGAATTTTTTCATGGCTCCCAATAAGGCGTAGATTTTTTAAAGAATTTTTTCATGGCTCCCAATAAGGCGTAGATTTTTTAAAGAATTTTTTCATGGCTCCCAATAAGGCGTAGATTTTTTAAAGAATTTTTTCATGGCTCCCAATAAGGCGTAGATTTTTTAAAGAATTTTTTCATGGCTCCCAATAAGGCGTAGATTTTTTAAAGAATTTTTTCATGGCTCCCAATAAGGCGTAGATTTTTTAAAGAATTTTTTCATGGCTCCCAATAAGGCGTAGATTTTTTAAAGAATTTTTTCATGGCTCCCAATAAGGCGTAGATTTTTTAAAGAATTTTTTCATGGCTCCCAAAAAGGCGTAGATTTTTTAAAGAATTTTTTCATGGCTCCCAATAAGAAACCCATTAATTCCGCAAATTTTGCAATTTCGTCCACTGTGCACGGTGACAGCTATACAAACATCATTAGCATATTAAATAATTTATTGTTGCTTTGTGTTGATTTTTCTTTTGCATTAAATTAACAAACAATATATGTTGGGAGAATAGTTTCACACCTCTTCCTCTATATACCTGAAAAAAAACTATTCTCTCGAAGGCTCTCTCTTCGCTGCTAATAAATAACACGGAATTAAGATATTTAGTTTTCAACAGCTATCACTATATTCTATGTATTCAGGCATACCGTGCAAACAGTTGGCCATCAAATATCATACCGAGCAGATCGGCATATTTCCCGCACTAGTTGAACCTCACAAAAAGTAAGTTTTCAAAAAATAGTTTTATGATTCTGAATTTTTATCGGCAATTACTTTTCTAAAAAAATAATTTTTAATATTTGTTCTTTCTTATCATTTCTTCACAGCCATGGATTTCTATTATCTCCCCTTATCGGCGCCCTGCCGTTCAGTGCTAATGACAGCCAAAGCTTTGGGCATTGAATTGAACAAGAAAACACTTAACCTCTTCGAGGGTGAACATTTGAAACCAGAATTTTTGAAAATCAATCCCCAACACACCATTCCCACGCTGGTCGATAATGGTTTTTCCCTTTGGGAATCACGTGCCATTATGGTCTATTTGGTTGAGAAATATGGCAAGCAGGATGATCCTTTGTACCCTAGCTGTCCCAAGAAACGTGCCGTTATAAATCAACGTCTATACTTCGATATTGGTACACTGTATCAACGTTTCGCCAACTATTTCTATCCACAATTCAAAGAGAAGAAACCTGCCGATCCTGAGCAATTGAAAAAATTGGAAGAGGCATTCGAATTCCTCAATACATTCCTGTCGGAATCGAAATATGCTGCCGGTGATAATCTCACATTGGCCGATTTGGCTTTGTTAGCCTCGGTCAGTACTTTCGAAGCTGTGAATGTTGATTTCAGTAAATATGAACATCTGATGAAATGGTATGCTTTGGTTAAGGAGACAGCACCGGGTGCTGATGAAAATTGGACTGGTGCCTTGGAGATGAAGACCCTGATACCCAAATAAATTATTTTGTGTAAATATTTGTTTTTATTTAAGAAAATAAAATTATTTATTGGGAAATGTTGTGTGGTTTGGAGATTTTTTGTGGATATGCGAGGTAGGTTTCCAGATGCTTCAAAATTCATTCTTCGGAAAACCATGGATTTTTTTTTAAATATGTTTTTAAAGGATCATTACAAGCGTGGATTTTTTAAAGAATATTTCTTCAAGGATCACAAGTGGCGAGTATTTATACCCTTCACCACACTGTGGTAGAGGGTATTATGTCTTTGTGCATATGTTTGTAACAGGCCTTTTGAGAATATGCATAGAATCACTTTCTGAGTTGATTTATGCATTCCGTCCGTCTGCAGATGTTAAATTGTAAACAAAGTACAGGTCGCATTTATGATCCGATTTGGATGAAATTTGGCACAAGTCACTTATTTGGCCCAAGGACGAACCCTATTTAAATTGGGAAAAATCGGTTCAGATTTAGATATAGGTCCCATATATAGTTTCGTCCGATTTAAGGTAAATGGGACACAAAAGTCCCTCTATATCTTTCGATTTGCATGAAATTTGGCATAGAGTACTGAATTAAGTCTAAGTATACCGATCGTCATATCTCGACTACCTGAGTCGATCTAGACATGTGTGTCCGTCCGTCTGCCCATTATAATTTGTAAACACGATACTTGCCACAGTTATGGACCAATCACCACGAAATTTTGCATGTAGGATGGGTTCTGCCCAATGAAGACCCCCACTGTTGTTAAAGATCTGTTAATATTTAGGGGATGAAATGGACTAAATACTTAATTTTTGTCGGTTTTCCTGTCGTTCCAGAGGCCGCAATTATGGGCCAAACAATAAGCATGGAAGTTTTGATAAAGATCGGTCAATATTCTTTAGCGTATATATTTACATCTGAAGGACATAGACCCGAGATGTTGATAGTATATCCAAGAGTAGTGGTTGGCCTTTAAATTGGTACCAATTATATTATCGTATGTACTCAGATTTAAATATTTACAGGTGCTTACGTTTTCAAATATTATTTAGTAAACCATTGCCACGATGGAGGTCGGAAATATAGCGCTGATCGCTTTGAAATGCTCCATGAGGTTCCAGTTATGGTCAAGGACAACGCCAATAATTTTCGGTAATGATCATATAATGATTTTGGGATGAAGTAGATTGAAAACTTATTTTTTGTTTTTTTTTTTCGATTCGATCACAACATCGCAACAAAACCCACGGTGAAGGGAATCGGCACAAGTAATTAGAAGGGCTGTACTGAATATTAGTTATACTTGTTAACCTCTAGACGGTCAAGAGGGTGCAAATATTGCCCAAACTCAGAATATAGAACCACAGAAAGTTATATTTTCGTGGAAGGTGGGGTATCGGCCCGTCCGACTATACTGCTCCGCTCACTAGTTTAAAAATGATTTGTTCAAGGACCATAAGAGGCGTGGATTTTTTAAAATTTATTTTTTGAAAGACCACAAGAGGTGTGTTTTTTTTTTGTTTTTTTGACAATTTTGGAATAAAAGAATACAAATGGTATCCCAAATAACCCGCCAACAATACTGAAAAAATATATCAAAGGCCACTAGATCAATTTTGATTAATTCAACTAATGTAATGTTGGGATAGGATCGACTTAAGTAATAACGAGCCTTGGGGTTTGGTGTTACAATCGAACACACTTTCAACAAAACTTAACTAATTTGGCTTATGTTCGTCTTCCCCAAAGCTTTAGTAAACATTGCTAGAATTTTAATATTATTTATAAATACAACATCTCCCAAAGTAAGAAAAACCAAATAATTCCATTCTGCATATGGAAGTTATTTCACAAATATTTAAAAAAAATTTAATTTTTTGCCAAATCATTGTCATTATTGTTTTTTATGCTGCTGATAAACTGCCGCTGTAACATTAGATGAAAACAAGTTGTTGTTGCCCATACACAGTTTGTGTATGGACGGAGACAACTCATCCACATTCTGTGTATTAATAATAAAAACGACAGAGGGGAAAAAATATAGAAATTGCAATAAACCAAAAAAGAAGGTTCTCGTTGCTCTCTGCTATCTGCCGGTCTTGATAGGGAGAGAGAGAGCCCATGGAATGAGCAAACAAACAACCCAAAAATATTCCGTTCAATTATTGAGCAGCTGTGGTTGTAGATTTTTTTGCGACAACTAGAGTTTTTTTATTGAAATTGTTGTTGGAATCCAACATTTATGTATGTATATTATTGTTTAATATATAAAGGGGCTCGTGTGAATGTTAATTAGGGTGTAAAGAAATTTTGAAAAAATGAAATCTTATAAAGAAAAAAATGGTAGTTATATAGGTAAAGGCAAAAATCGGTTATTAAAGGGCTAAAAAAATTTGCACGTATGCTTTTCGAAAAAACGAAATAATAAAATACAAGTAAAAAAGTGTCAGATGTTTATGACGACAGATATATACCCTCAAATATTATTTCTTGGTTCAAGTTTTGAACTAGCTCCCTCATTTAGGTCTCACAACATTTTCGATATTCTGAAGAATTTAGTGCCGAAGTGAGAATATCCTAATTTCATACACGTTTTGATCATCGTAATATTTTTATCTAGCCTAGATAGTCTCAAAAATGGGGCACATCGTCCCACTCCTTCTGCTACCTTCCTCACAGAGGGTATTTTTTTTTAATATTTGTTAATCCAATAACAATCGTATGAAATGTCCGATTTAATCCAAATACATCGGAAAAATGTCTTTCAAACTTAAACGAACCACTCCTCGTGGCACCTCCCCCACAAACGGCCAATATTTTGAAATTTGTTTAATATGGAAATCCGATTTGATCCAATCTGTGCATATTGGAAAAAATTCTTTCCAACTTATATCAAGTTCGAAGGTGGGATCCGCTGGTCCTCTCCTTCTGGTAACTCCGACACAAAATGGCCAACCGATTTAAATGTTTGGACATCATAATATCTTACTGAACCTACATTAAATTTGAAGATGTGCTATATAGGACAACCTCTTCTGGTACCTCCCCACAGATGGTCAACACACTGATAAAAAACCATTAAGGAAAGTCGGTCTGGGCCGACTATATTATACCCTTCACCGCTTTGGGTATATCCTTACATTTGCATGTCGATATATATATGTATATATATATACATTTTCCATAAATTTGTCCCATGGCACGCAGACGACTCTAAATCTGCCCGAATGAAATTAAATTTAGCAAAGGTTGCAAAAGACATGAGTATGTCTCTTCGAGAGAACATTGACATGCAATTGTAAGGATACATATGTATAATATACCCAAAGTGGTGAAGGGTATCATATAGTCGGCCCAGTCTGACTTTACTACTGTCCTTATGCGGAGGATATCGAGATAAAAAGCTAGAACGTAAGGTTCGGTAATGAACTATATATGATATAGGCCTAGCCCCCATGATACCTACCGATTTTCGATATTTTTAATATTTAGCGTAAAGAAATGTGTTCTGATGCAAAAATGTTAGTTTCGAAATAGAGTTTTATCAGTACACAATTAGGCATAGCACCTCTTATAATGATAACTACAAATATTCGGTAATTCCTACACGATCTAATCAACATTGGTACCGGTTAAGGTATAGCCTTCAGGGACGTATTCATACAAATTTTTTTCTGCAATACCAATTTTCAATTTTTCTGCAATACCAATGTCGGTATAGGTTCACTTTTTGGTATTTTCCCTATATTTTAATTTCAAGTACCTGTCATATTACTTTCAAGTACCTGTCTATGGTGGAGGGTATCCAAAGTTCCCAGCCCAGCCGAGCTTAACGCTTTTCACTTGTTTCTTCTCGAATAAGAAAAGATTCTGTCGCTTATCTGGGTTGCCATCTGTCTCATGGAAAAAGTTTTAAATCCTCAGCCGGAAGTTTAAAATTCGGGATCGGGCCCTAAACTAGACCTGTTGTCAGTACACCAATTGACACTTTTTTACCTCTATTTTTTATTTAAGTATCAGAAAAAACCCCAATTCTTGGAAAATAGGTTAAACGCCTAACCCAACATTATGATACATCAGATTTTGTTGAAATTTAAAATTTTGTGGTAAATATATGACTAAGTTTTTTTTGAGCATAAACTATGCGTAGCTTAGTCATAACCTTATTACTTTATTTTTGTTTATATTTGTGGATTTTATTAATGGTTCATGAAGCTTATCATAGATGATTTGACAAAACTTTATCAAACCCTTTTATGGATAATAGAAAAAATTTATATGTAAATATGTATGTTGCCTACCCCAATATGTACCCAATCAAGTACAAAAAATATCTTTATACCAACAACATCTAATACTTTGTTGTTTTCTTGGAATTTTCGTTCTTTAATGTTGTAACCGTTTTTTCGCCATTAACTTCTTAAAACATTGACCGTGTTTGTGTCCAACTTTAGTTAGTTACAACAATTACAACAACAAAAATTAATAATTATTGCAAAGTACAAGTGTACGACCCCAACCAACGTCATCATGCTTAGTTGTCTTATGTTGGCACAAATTCAGTTTTGCTTTTTTTCTGTTGTTGTTGTTTTTTTAATACATTGTTCTTTGGAGGCATTCGGGGAGAGCGTGAGATTACCCCCACTAACAAAAACTATGTGATCCAACTCAACAAAAAAACCCACTTGCCGGTTGGCGTCTCTCATCTGTGTGTTTCTCACTCTCTTTCGATGTTTTCTCACACGAATGGGGGGAACACACAAAACATTTGCAAACAACAATCACACTCGATTAATAGTAGTTGTTGTTGTTGCTGCTGGTGCTGGCATGTTGGTGTTGGTTCGTTCGTTTGTTTGACCAGTTCAAGAAAACGAAAAGATAAGCATTTCGAAAAGGGGCGACAGGCGGCAACAACAAAATACAGCCGGCTTCGTTTGGGAGAAAACAGCTTAAATAGCCGTAAACTTGCCATTAAACTTCAGTCGTTCGTTGAATTTTGTAACGTACACAGCTCCTGACAACGCTTGAAAGGTAAAGATCGGAACGAAGGAATATTAAAAAAAATAATAAGCACAAAAGTACAGTGCCCCTTCTTGACATGCAACAGCAGTAACAACTACAACAACGGATGTGTTAGGATGAAAAGTCAAAGAAAAAAATTAAGATTGCAAATATGACATCATAAGAAAAATTTTGAGAGGATGCCAAGTGAATTAAAAATTGATGCAAGGAAATTGCAAAAAAAAAAAAACTAAAATTAAATTTGAAACCAAGTGAATTTGAAAAAATATATATAAAAAATAATTTTTTGAAGTGGCTACTAAGAAGTGGCAAATTGTTATGGATATTTCTAGAATTTTGAATAACAGATAACAGTTAACAAATATAACTATTTTGGGTGTGCTCTCATTTAAGCCAATAAATTAGTTTTGTTGTATTTTTTTCCTGAGAGTGAATACAAATAGAAAAAAAAAATTGGCCACTAATAAATTAAAAATATTTTTTCTCGCCAAACAGCCATACAATTTTCAATTAAAGCACACAATTGAAAATCCACTTGATTTTTTTTTGCAAAAACAAACAATCAACATCCGTTGTTGTAATGTAGCCAGCAAGAAAAAAATAACTAAAATAAAATGAAAACTTCTCAAGGCCACCACAACTAATCATTCTTTTGTTTATTTTTTACAGCAAACCATTATGGATTTCTACTACTTGCCCGGTTCCGCTCCCTGCCGCAGTGTCTTGATGACCGCCGCCTCCTTGGGCATTGAACTCAACAAGAAATTGTTGAACTTGCAAGCCGGCGAACACTTGAAACCCGAATTCTTGAAGATCAATCCCCAACACACCATCCCCACCTTGGTCGATGGCGATTTCGCCTTGTGGGAATCTCGTGCCATTATGGTCTACTTGGTCGAGAAATACGGCAAAACCGATTCCTTGTTCCCCAAGTGCCCCAAGAAGCGTGCCGTTATCAATCAACGTTTGTACTTTGATCTCGGTACCTTGTACAAGAGCTTCGCCGATTACTACTATCCTCAGATCTTTGCCAAGGCTCCCGCCGATCCTGAGAACTTCAAGAAGATGGAAACCGCTTTCGATTTCTTGAACACCTTCTTGGAGGGTCACCAATATGCTGCCGGTGATCAATTGACCGTTGCCGATTTGGCTTTGTTGGCCAGTGTCAGCACCTTCGATGTTGCCGGTTTCGATTTTAGCAAATACGCCAATGTTGCCAAATGGTACGAACACTGCAAGACTGTTGTTCCTGGCTGGGAAGAAAACTGGGCCGGTTGCTTGGAATTCAAGAAATTCTTCGGTTAAGCTAAGTTGTTATGAGTTTTTTTTTTTTAAATTATGTATACATGTAATGTTTTAGATGTAAAAGCACAAAAAAATCCCATTTTTATATATATATTTTCTATATTGTTAGAAAAAACTAAACAGTAAATAAAAAATTAGAAAAAAATAAGAAAAGAAAAACACATTTAGTTTTATTAAAAATGCATCAAAATATATATTTAGTTCGAAAATATGCCAAAAATGGACCAACAGTTTTAAAAAATGATAAACTGGTAAATTCTGCCAAAACAATGCGAATTTTCTAAGGCAATACATATATTTTTACTCAATATCTTTAACCTTTAAAATGTTAATGAAGACCCATATCTCAGGAGATATGGACTTCTTCGATGACAAAATTAAATTTTTGTTATCAAAACTTCAAACTCATTAAGATGATAACTATATTTCCTTAGTGAATATTTAAAATCATGAGACAATACAAGGGTCCAAGCGGAACTTTAGAGGTCAATTTCTCCGGAAATATGGAGAGATCAATTATACCATTGTAATCAGGGCCTCGAGCACTACTTAGGGTAATAATTTCCAAACGAACCGTGTCCGGGCTCTAAACTAGGCTTTTTCCTATATTCTTTATAAGGGTCTTCTACGAATTTTTCGAGGTATTGCATACGGGATAACAGGCATGTTTTTGGTCCAACATTTTCTAACTCATTTTCAACATACAAAATGCTGGTCGCCAAGAGATTGCCTTAGTACTAAAGAACAAATGAATTCATCTGGCATTTGTATATCCTTCATTATCAGGTGGGCACTAAATGTAATAGGACCTCCATATGGTGGATATGTCATACTCATCAAAACAAAAATACAAACAATGATTAAGTCATTGGCAAGTTATGGAGTCAATTTCTAGACTAAAAACCCCAAACCTTTTGGAGAATTGCCCTACGATAATGCCGGAACATGGACCTATATTGACAATTTTGGACGAAGTAAATAGTTACCCTCCAAGTATCCAGAAGCCTCCTGAACAATGGGAATGCCAAAACAAAGGCAGGGACCTGTTTATGGGTTGCTTGCCTGCACAATGGTCTATATTGAACCTTCCCTGCATGCATGCCTTTTTTCGTCAAAATATATATTTACTTCGCACTAAATGTCACAGGATCTCCATATTGTGGCTATGTCATCCTCATCAAAACACCTAATAAGAAAACTTCGGCTAAGATCTTCAAAATACAAAAAAACTACATCCCTCCACCTATCTAATAGTGAAAGTTTTATTCAAATATCTCCATTAATCACCGAGTTATGACCATTTGAAATTGACGATATATCAGAATAAAGTTGCTACACGATTCTGTTTGCCTGATACGGCAACTAAGAAAACTGAACAAATTGCAATTCCACAAAACAGAAAAATGCAGATGTGTTACCACTTTGTCTTCTGCATTGTGTAACGCCTAAAAGCATGCTCATAATTTCGCTAATTAACGTAGAAACACAAAGCAAACAATCTGGCAATACCCCTGCATTTTTCTGTTTTTGTGCATTTGCAATTTCTTCGGTTTTCCCATTTGCCGTACCAGGCAAACAGAATCGTGTAGCAGCTATATTTTTGACTTCAAATGACCATAACTTGGTGATTAATGGAGATATTTGTATGAAACTTTCACTATTGGAGAGGGGGAGAGATGTAGTTTTTATGTGTACCGCCCATTAATACGCTGATTGAATAAATAAAATCGGCTGAAATGTGTATTTCTTCCACAGTCAGTTGGGCACTAAATGTAACAGGACCTCTATGTGGTGGATATGTCCTCCTCATTACCACGCCAAATTACAGATACTCTTGATGAAATGGAAATAGGCAATGTCAAGAGACACTTTCCAGTCTAAAAAACCATACCTTTGGAAAATTGCCTTACGACAATGTCTGAACATGGACTTATATCGACAATTTTGGACGAAGAAATGGTTTACCCTCCAAGAATCTAGAATAGATTATTAAAGCCACTTCGTTTGGGAAAAGTCTCTTGAGCAATTAAAACACGAAAAATTGAGCGGAACCTGTTTATGGGAGGATATTTCAAAGTTTGGGTCTATATTGTATCTATCCTGCATAGATGTTATGTTATGGAACTTTTAAAAAGTTTACTCCACCAATTGCAAATTACTGATCACACAAAGAATACATTCATTTACAGCTCTGCAAAACCTAATAAGAGCGATGTATTGGCAGAGAACCACCTACACGAAAATAGTGGAAGAGAAAATCGTTTTAAATAAAATACTAACATAACAAAAGACTTCTCTTAATAAATATTATGATGATCCAAGTCAAATTTGCTAAAAATATGATGTGCATGACTGACTGATTCACTGACTGACAGACAACGATTTATTAACGCCCAGACAAACGACCGAAGCTAGAAGTTTGCAATTTGGGTTGAGAATCACTATTGGTCCAAAGGGGTCAGATAAGGCTGGGTTTTTGGAAATTCGTGCTTGAACGGCACGAAAAGTACTAAATGTGTTATCGTTTATATTTGGTGTACCGGTGCAGCTCGATGGAGTGTAGAATAGATGTAGCAAAGGTTTTTTTGACATTCGAACTATAAGTATCCAAAAAGTACTCAAATGCACTATATTTGGTACAATTTCATAGCATGTGAATGGATAGAGCTAAAAACTTGAAATTTGGAATGCGAATCAAGATTGAGATGTATGTTCGATATAAGTAGGTAGTTTTTAAAGCGTGTTCTCATGTATGTGAAAAGTACTAAACTGTACTAAATTTGGTACAATTTAAATTTAGGAAAACAGATGAAGCTGGAATCCTGAAATTTAAAATTAACATTACCGTCGGAGTGTAGGATAGCGATATTAGGTAGTTTTGGAAATATGTACTTATGTGTACGAAAATTAATAAATGGTACTATATTTTGTACAATTTGGATTTTGGATGAACCCATAGAGCTGGAATCCTGGAATTTGAAGTTAGGATCAGATAGAGCTAAACGAAAGAAATTTGGAAATAAGGTTACTGTTGTGGTGTAGGATTGGTGTGTGGATGTAGTTTTGGAAATTCATACTTATGGGTACTAAATGGTAATAACTTTGGTACAATTTGAATTTTAGGTGAATCGATAGTGCTGAGATCATGAAATTTTTGAGTAAGGATCATTGTTGGGGTGTAGGATTTGGATATCTAGGAAGTTTTGGAAATTTGTACTGATGTGTACTAAATAGTACCAAATGTGTATTTGGGTGAAACGATAGAGCTCGAACACTGAAATAAGAAAATAAGATTACCGTTGGAGAGTAGGATTGGTGTGCGAATGTAGTTTTGGAAATTCATACTTATGGGTACTAAATGGTACAAACTTTGGTACAATTTGAGTTTTGGGTGAACATATAGTGCTGAGATCGTGAAATTTTGAGTTAGGATCATTGTTGCAGTTGTTGTACTAAATGGTACCAAATGTGGATTTGGGTGAACTGATAGAGCTGGAATCTTCAAATTTGAATTTAGGATCACTTTTGGAGTGTAGGATTGACTTTGTAATCAGTTTTCGAAATTCATACAAATGTGTTCTAAATAGTATAAAATTTAGAAAAGGATCGGTCTGGAATCTTGAAATTAGGAAATATGGCTTTTTATTGGATTAGTATTAATGTGTGCTATATCGTACTAAATTTGACAAAATTTAGATTCAGTTGAACCTATAGACCTCGAATCATGAAATTTGGAATTAGTTTTGGAAATAAGTACTACAAGAGTACGAAAGGTAATAAATGGTACAAAAATTAGTATATGCTAGATTTGTGTTGCGATGAGAATTGGTGGGTAGTGTTGAGACATAGAGGTAGTTTCGGAAATACGTAGGGGAGACTGGGGCACCTTCGGCAATCGCGTTTTCGATATGAAGCTCTCACCGTACATCACTAGTTTCGATACATAGGTATCGAATATCGAAATAAATAACTTACACAAAGTTTGAAATTTCTAGCTAATAAGCTTATTTAGATACATAGGTTTTTGTATTTTTATAGATGTTTCTGTAATATTTCAATTCCATTTCGTAAGTATTTCGTGTATAAAACTTTTTAAATTTTTAAGACAATATTATTAAAAAGTGGTTAACTACGATGTGTATTATTATAGAAATATTTAAAAATATAATATTTTTACAAAACTGATCGAAAAAAATGAAAAAACTATAAAAAGTACATTCGGGGCACATTCGGCATTTTAAATTGGGGCACATTCGGCCATATACAGGTTGTGCAATATTATTTCCTTAAAATGATTTTGAGTTTGTCTTTAAAACTAATCCTTTAATATGGCTCGAAATTGCATATAAAAGATCAAACGTGCTTATATTGACGAAAATGCGATAGAAAACCCCTATTTCTGATGGTGTGTGCGACCTTGAGATGTAAACGTCCGCCGCTAGAAAATAAAGCCCTATAATTCAAACATTGTGTGGCGTATTAAAACCAAATAGAGCCTTTAAATAATCAGAATTTCAACCAGACTGATAGCGATGACAATTACCCGGCTATGACTATGGTGCCGAATGTGCCCCATCAAATGCCGAAGCTACCCCGGGTTGGGGCACATTCGGCGAATTTGACTTTTTTTACAAAACTGTAAAATTTTTTAACTAATACTATTTTTATATATCTTTTTGGTACTATTTTTCATAATTAAGAGTCAGAGGACAATAATCAGCCATATAGTTGTTATATATGTTGAATATGTACTGAGATATAGACCTCTAAAAAAAAAGTGCCGAAGGTGCCCCAGTCTCCCCTACTATACGATAACAAGGGGACTAAATGGTACTAACACTTTAATTATGGTTAATATTGGTGTGCACGTTGATTAGCTTTAGGCATGTTTAAAAAAATTATTACATTCGCTAACAAAGTAGCGGGCATATGCTAGTATTTAAATAATTTTGAAATTTTATTTATTTCACAAGAATGTACACGATTGTACCATTTATATGAATGATACCACTTTTATTTTAATATCTGCAAAACGAAAAAATTATAACAAAAGAAATCTGGAAACTAAATTTTATATCAAATTTTATATTCTAAAAAATCGGTCTCATATGAAAACGTTGCTAAGAATAATTAATAATTTAATATCAAGGAGGAACATTTTATTCTTAATCTTTAAACCCCAATTTCAATACCATATTTCACAAAATTAATATATTCAATTTATATCTACAGTGGCTCAAAAGATGTAGGAAAAACAAATGAAGTTTAAATGTTGTATAATATAGTTTTGGATCTTCTCATTCAATAGATGGCGCTGACGACAAGTGTTTACAGAATATCATCTGTATTTTGGATTCTTCATCTATATGTAAATGTATATTAAAAGTCTATCATACACTGTCCAGTATATTTGACCGAATTGCCACATTATTAGAAAATAATAGTTTTCTTGGATTCTTCATTTTCAGGTAAAAGGAGTCCAGCACCGAACAGTGGGTATATATCGAAACATCTTTGAATTCCAATACCATTTGATTTCAATACCATTTGAAGTTTTCTATAGTTCCCTTAATAATAGGTGTGTTTTAAAAATTGGTATGGGATAATCATTTCAAAATTTATACGTTACGAGATTGGACTCGTAAAACTAATGTGTCTGATTTGAATCATGTCCATCAATAGATGGCGCTGATAACGGGTTTATATTTACATTTGTTTTAGACTTATATCAATTGGAATATAAAATGATTCTGATTCTAGTTCTATACAAGCATATTCTTTTAAACAATAATAACATTTTATATGTATCAGAGTAAAACCTCTTCAATTTAAACAAAATTTGTGATACTCTTCCTTTATTATTCACAGGTACATTACAACTAAATATACATACATAAATACATATAATATATAAATATATAAAAACAAAGCTACATACTATATATTACAGCTATTCTACATTGGAAATAATTACAAATTATTTAATAATATCAATAGATTGCATAAATATTGCACACAAATTTGTTTTTAATACTTTGGATTACCATTTTAAATAAAATCTACAATCTAATAAATAAAATACATACAAATACACTCACAATGGCTATTATAACAAAATACATAAATTACACAGACAGACATGCACATTTCGAATTACATACAACTAAAATTGCAATGAATTATCTTTCGTTTTATAATCCAACGGTCGCTTAAAGGATTGCTCCAAATTGTGTAAACGCTGTTCTAAATCATTCATCGAATTACGCAGGATATGGCCACGAGCCCTTAACGATATCCCAGGGGAATTTTGCATTAGATCATCTTTAACACCGGAAAATGAATGCCGGACACAGGATCTCTTTTCGAATTGTGAATTTTGATAGAGTTCCTGATGGAGCTGTTGATGTTGCGACTGCTGTTGTTGTTGATGTTGCTGGAGATGATGTTCGCAAAGCGATCGACAGTTGCTGACAACTAGAGCATCATCATTCTGTAAAGAATCTTCATAATTATCACTGGAAGGAGAAAGAGAGAGAAAAAATGCAATGGAAAAATACATGATGATTGGTGATTGATGAATCGTAAATTGTTAGAATTATTTTCGTTATTTACAGGATTACAAAGACGAACAAATGATAAAAATGAGTGATATAAAACTACATTACGCATACACTTTATGAAATATCAAATATTTTTTTTCAGGTAAAATATAGTTACACATTTTACATTAAATTATATAACTTTATTTTTTATTCCTAAAATATGTTACATTAAATTGTCCTCAAACTTACCTCGAATCTGTATTATTTAAATCCAGCTTCGAACCACTTGTCTTTATGTGTTTCTGTTCCAAATGTTCCTTGGCATGACGCGGACACAGGGATTTATGTGAAGGCTTCTTCGACTGCTGCGAATCAAATGAATCCGGTGATGTTTCATATAATTCTCGACTGCTAACAAAATCAACACCCGAATCTTGGCCACTGGAATGCAGCGAAAACATAGAGGTCTCGAAGGAATGGGGTGAGCTGGAAGGAAAATGATTTTTTAAAATTTTTATAATATTGAAATGATTTAAATATGAAAAAAATAATATTTACATATTCATATTATTGACCGGTTGGCAGGCATTATATTTTAGCACAAACGGCGATGAAGGTGATGGCGATGAGGCCTCCTCTTCGGCATTTCTTAAGGCTATGGATTTAACTACAGATTTCGGCAGAGGAACATCGATATATTCTCGTGGTGGACGTGGTCTATGAATAAAAAAGACACACTTTTTTAAAAACTTGTAAAATTATTGTGCGAGCATAATAATACGGATCGCACAAAATATTTAAATTTTTATTGGGTGTCAAATCGTCCCAAAATTTCAGAAACGGGTTTCAGTCGAATTATCTCGAAATTTATATGTTGTATTTTTAATGGATGGAAAATCTTTGTACTTTATATTTTCAATGTTAAGGTGTCCATGTTAAGGTAGAGCCCCTGTATAGAATTCGCATGGTCCAACCGAAGTACCTATAATTAGGTTTTCCGAATTTTGTAGATGGTGAAAGTGAAATATACAGAAAATGTTTAATATAGGTCATATTTTGACATAATATCTGTATTCGTTTTCACATAGAATAATTATTGATCTGGTTGCATGATTTGACACCGAATTCATGTGAGGGTACAAAACGATATAGGTCATTGCTTTGATACCAATTTTAAATATCTTGATGGTTCCAGCAGCATTTCCCAAGTGATATGGTTATAAGGAGGAATTTCGGATGTTCAGAAGACAAAATTTCAACTTCGTATACAATTTTTCACATAATCAACATTTAAAGGTTCTGCCCATCTTCCCTTCTAACCCTATGGGACGTATTTTGCAATTTGAGGTTCTTAGTTAAACATTTGATATTGTCCCATATAAAGGCCCGGCCTCTTTTTAGATATTTTAAGGTCCTTTATATATGAAGGAAGTCTTCCATACAAAAAAGAGGTCCTCTATACATAGAAGGGGCCTTTTATACATAGAAGAGGCCTTATATACATAGAGGAGGTCTTCCAAACATAGAAGAAGCTTTCTATACGTAACAAAGGTCTTCCATACATATAAGAGGACTTCTCTGCATAGAAGAGGCCTTATATACATAGAGGAGGTCTTCTACAATTAGAAGAAGTCTTTTATATATTGAAGAAGTCTTCTATACACAGAAGAGGTCTTCCATACATAGAAGAGGTATTCAAAACATAGAAGAGGTTTTCTATACATAGAAGATCTATTCTATACACAGAAGAAGGCTTCTATATATAGAAGAGGTTTTCTATATATAGAAGAGCTATTCTTCCCCTATATATGGGTGATTCTTCTTCTGTGCATAGAAGATTCTGCCCCTATGGGTAGAGCATCCATTCTCGGTAGATAGATATCCTCTGTAGATAGAGGATCCTTCCTATATATAAGGAAGATCCAACCCCTACATATAGAGGATCCTTCCACTACATATATAGGATCCATCCTATGTTGATAGTCTTATATACATAGAGGAGGTCTTCTACAATTAGAAGAAGTCTTTTATATATTGAAGAAGTCTTCTATACACAGAAGAGGTCTTCCATACATAGAAGAGGTATTCAAAACATAGAAGAGGTTTTCTATACATAGAAGATCTATTCTATACACAGAAGAAGACTTCTATATATAGAAGAGCTATTCTTCCCCTATATATGGGTGATTCTTCTTCTGTGCATAGAAGATTCTGCCCCCAGAAGAGGTCTTCCATACATAGAAGAGGTATTCAAAACATAGAAGAGGTTTTCTATACATAGGAGATCTATTCTATACACAGAAGAAGACTTCTATATATAGAAGAGCTATTCTTCCCCTATATATGGGTGATTCTTCATCTGTGCATAGAAGATTCTGCCCTTATGGGTAGAGCATCCATTCTCGGTAGATAGATATCCTCTGTAGATAGAGGATCCTTCCTATATATAAGGAAGATCCAACCCCTACATATCCATCCACTACATATATAGGATCCATCCTATGTTGATAGTCTTATATTCATAGAGGAGGTCTTCTACAATTAGAAGAAGTCTTTTATATATTGAAGAAGTCTTCTATACACAGAAGAGGTCTTCCATACATAGAAGAGGTATTCAAAACATAGAAGAGGTTTTCTATACATAGAAGATCTATTCTATACACAGAAGAAGACTTCTATATATAGAAGAGGTTTTCTATATATAGAAGAGCTATTCTTCCCCTATATATGGGTGATTCTTCTTCTGTGCATAGAAGATTCTGCCCCTATGGGTAGAGCATCCATTCTCGGTAGATAGATATCCTCTGTAGATAGAGGATCCTAGAGGAAGATCCAACCCCTAAATATAGAGGATCCATCCACTACATATATAGGATCCATCCTATGTTGATAGACGATCCATCCTCTATTGATAGGCGATCAATCCTCTATATATAGAGAATCCATTCCCTACAGATAATAAATTTTCGTTAGACAGAGGATATCCTATCTATCTCGACTCTATAGATAGGGTATCCATACATGGGTGGGGATGGGATCCATGGGTGATTCTTCTTCTGTACATAGAAGATCCTGCCCCTGTGGATAGAGGATATATCCTCTGCAAATAGAGGATACTTCCTTCAAATGAATAGGATCCATCTTCTATAGGTAGAGGATCCATCCTCTTGATAGCGGATTCATCCTCTATATACATTAGAGGTCTTCAAAAAATGCATACAAAAATGTGAATCCTCTCAGAGTATCAGATCTAAATAGACATCATCATCCATAGATAGAGAATACATCCTCTAATGATAGAGGAATAATCCTCTAATGATAAAGGATCCACCCTCCTTTGATAGACGATCCATCCTCTATTGATAGATGATGTGGAGAATACATCCATAGATAATATATTTTCTATAGGCTCTACTTAGAGTATCCCATCTATACACGGAAAATCCATATAGGATCCATCTACTATAGATAGAGGATCCATCCTCTATAGATTCCATCCTCTGCGTATAGAGAATCCATCCCCAATAGACAGTTGATTCATTCCCTATAAACAGAGAATTCCTCTTCAATAGGCGGAGGATTCCTTCTTCATAGATTTAATATACTTCCTATGTAGATATAGGGTCCATCTATTCCTATAATTTCAAAATTGTTCAAATGTATTTTTTGTACTTTTATGTGTATGTAGTTGGCATTGACCTGACCTAACACCCTCTTCTATTATCTTCCACATCAATCAACAATTAAAAGAAAAAAACACGTCTACTCACTCATTATTCAAATGCTGATGATGATGTTGCACCTGTGGCAAATAGTGATGCGTCTGCTGCGGTGGTGTCTGCAACGATGGCAGCGATTGATGCTGATGTTGATGTATGTGCGAGTGTGAATGCGAATGATGAAAATGTTGATGCTGCTGTGGACTATTTGTTGGTGTTTGCGATAGACTTTGTTGGAGATTTTGAGCTTTTTGCTGTAACTGTTGTTGTTGTTGTGTCCATTCAGGTTGTGCCGACGCCGGTGTTAGTTTTTGTGTTGCCAAGGCAGTCGATTGGGTTTTCGCCGAGGAACATAGGGATTCTGGAAGCATTATAATATATATTAAATAATGTTAATAAGAGGATTTAGCAGTTCAAGTTATATATATGTATACAAAAGGAACTATATGGAGTTCTACATAAGGGAGAAACTTAATGTCTTGGCCTAAAAACACGTTCTTTATTGTTTTCATTGCACCTTGTAGTCATCGATTCTCTGCTTTGGCCAGCACCGATTTCCACCATTGTAACATTTGATCCAAATTTAAATTGACACAATATGAAATAACAAATTCGAATGCCCTTGACTTGGTTTTATTATTTTTCTCAAACCTCTACCCCACAACCCTTCCCAAGAAATCAATTTCTTACTTCACCTAATTTCGAAGATTTTTATTTTATCTTCTTGGAATCTGTGCTACTTACGTTGACTTTGACGTTGCAACTGCTGTTGATGCAATTGTTGTTCTTGAGCTGCCACAGCTTGCTGAAGTGTCCGATGACGGCGTCTACGACATGTATCCAGGCCAGCACGTGCTATGGTATATGTTAAACCAGTTTCAGATGATGGAAATTCTTGTTGAGACCATAAACCACTGCAAGAAAACAGAACACAAGAAAAGGGAAGGGGGTAATGAAAATAGAAAAGAAAAAAAATGAGAACAAATCTGAAGTTTGCAAGAAATCAATAATAGTTCTTAATCTGTTGGTTGCAAGTTGGATGCTGTCCGGACAACTTGCAACTAAAAGAGAACATAAAATGTTCTAACTAACATTCTTGAGAGATGTTAGAACAAGAAATCAAGTTTACAAGATTTAATTAGACAGACACAAACACACACTCAGGCATACATACATAAATTGTTTGAATTATTGAAATAGTTTCAGAGACTTGTAAAGTTAGTCCATAAAATAAACACACATACGCCGAGATAAGAGTTATTGTTCTGGGAGCCTAGTTCTGCACAACATTTATACGGATTGAGGTTAAATGTTTCGCAGAATATGGTATGATGATGGTATACATAAAGGAAGTACCGTTAGTTTTTGATTTAGTGCAACAGGATGATGGCACCTTTGAGGTGATCAATAATGGAGGCGATTGGCTGTTGTTGTGATCAGTGATCAACCTGTCAACAACTAATCAACCAATGGCCATGATTTCAAAAGCACCATGGCCACAATGATGCAACCACACTTTTGCAAACTTAAGTGAAAACCCCCATTCTGAACTTTGTATGTATGTGTGTGTATTTAAAATTCACAAAATTTTATTAATTAACTTATATTTGTTTTAAAAAACTATGGCAAACTTATTATTAATTATTTTAAATCAAATGTATTTTTGCAAACAAATAAGATCCAAGGTTTTTCTTCTATTTTTAATTCAAATTCAGTCTCTTATATAGTTATTTGTATGTATATGTGTGTGTGTCTGTTTGTCTTGACCATCTTTTATTTACCGTTTTTGCCGCATACACATAAAACACAATGCCGTCAGCACCGATCCCACGCCACAAAATGCCACCAACACAATCGCAACTATTTCCAAACTGCTCCAAAAATTTGCACTATGCGTTGATTTATGGGGAATTTTACCCAGCTCAGCCAACTCAATAATACGCGGCATTGTCTTGCTTACATCCCAATAGCCATTTTGGGCATTCTGTTGCAGCTGCTGTTGTTGATGCAATTGCAACGTGTCCAACTGGATTGTGGACAATGACCTAGGTGGGAAGAAAGACAAATTCGTATTTTTTGTGGGTTTATTTTGCTAAAAACAAATATGGAAAAACTTACTCTTGCAGTTGCTCCATTTCGACAATGGAATTGGTTCGATAATCCACGGCGTAAATGTAGGCGTCAGTTCTGCAAATAAAAAAGAAAATTACAAGAGTCAGTTTCTGCAATAATTTTAGAATTTGTGGAACAATATTAAAATTAATAAGATTAACACATTAGATGGGGAAAAAGAAATTCATAAGGCCGGTCGTCGAAAATGTCGAAAAAATCTGAGAAATGATCGAAGTTGAGCTAAAATCGACCATAAAACTGTTTTAAACCATTTACACAAAGCTGGATTCAAAAAGATACTCGATGTTTGGGTGCCACACCAATTAACACAAAAAAAAAAAAAAAAATGATGGATCGAATTTCCATCAGCGAAGCCTTGGCCAAACGGAATGAGATACATCCATTTCAGAAAAGGAAGGTGACTGGAGATAAGAAATGGATCACATGCGACAACCCTGTGCGAAAACGATGGTCGAAGGGCGGCGAAGCACCACAAACGGGGACTAATGGCCAGGAAGGTTCTGCTAGGCATTTGGTGGGACTGAAAGGGGAATATGGCCAAACGCTAAATTCTAATCTATACTGTCAACAACTGGACCGTTTGAAAATAGCAATCGACCAACAGAAGAGGTGTCGTGTTCCACCAGGACAACGCTAGGCCACACACATCTACATTCCAGTGACTTGCCAGAAACTTCGGGAGCTTGGTTGCGAATTTTTAATGCATTCGCAATACAGTCCGGACTTGCCACCAATTGATTATAATCTTCTTCTTGCATTGGATTTATACCCAGGGAGGATTGTGAAAATCGACTACTTTTGCAAATAGACAGCAGGACTTCTATTAGACAGGCATTATGAAGTTACCTTTAAAATGCCAACAGAACGGTGCATATTTGGCCCAAATCGGACATTCCGAACCATGTTAAATAAATTCCTATACTTCATATAAAAATAATGCAATGCTTTTTCCCCAACCGAATGTATAAAATATAGCTTCATATCTTGATTCGTAGCTTTTGTTAGTGTTTTTATACCCTCCACCATAAGGTGGAGTCATTCCGTTTGTAACACCTTAACATATTCACAGGAGATCCCATGAAGTATATATTCTTTATCAGAATAAAATTCTATGTCGATTTATGCATGCCCGTCTGTCTTTTGTAATGACGATAGAGCTCTCTTAGAAATTTTGCCCATACATTGCTATTACTCTTAGGATGTTGGATATTGAAAATGGGATATATCGGTTCACTTTCAAACTAAATAATCGAAAAGGCTCTAATGGAGCATGGGTTCGTTTTTAATCGAATTACATTTCCCTACAAAAATTAACTATATTGATCCATTTTTAGGACAATCCCCATATGGTACCTCCAAAATTTCGGTATTATGGGGAGTGTGGGTAAGTTTTTGCACCGAATTGGGTATTTGGTATTGGGTATTTTAGATGTTCATTGGGACACACATTGGTCTAATTTTTGCGATCGCCTCAATATAACGGTACATCCCAAATGTCTGTATTTTAAAGAGTATGGACACGATTTTCCATCGGTATTTTGGCTCCTCATTAGGTAACACAAAAATTTTTAATATTGGCCTAGTTTTTACAATAGCCCCATATTTGAATTTTAGGTTTTTACCCGAATTGGGTACAATTTCGTAGTCATTTGGTGTCAAAATTTTCTATCAAAAATATACCATGGCACATTCCGCGACACATATAATTTCTGGTATTTTAAATGCTCAGCCCATGGTGGAGGGAATAAAAAGTTTGTAATGTCCGAACTTAACGACTTTTTACTTGTTATACCCTAAACAACTATGTTGTCAGGGAATTATAGCTTTGTGCAGCCAGCAGCAAGAGTACGCAACGCCGGGAAAGATTGGTCCTAGACCCGTCCAACTATACTGCTGCGCTCGTTTTTTGTTTTTTATAACCTACACAACTATGTTGCCAGGGTATTATAGCTTTGTGCAGCCCCACGAGTTTGTAACGCCGCGAAAGATTGGTCCTAGACCTACCTTTAAGTATACCGATCGTCATATCTTGACTAGATGAGTCGATCTAGACATGTGTGTCCGTCCGTCCGTCTGTCCATTATAATTTGTAAACACGATACAGGCCACAGTTATGGACCAATCTTCACGAAATTTTGCATGTAGGATGGGTTCTGGCCAATGAAGACCCCTATTGTTTTTGAAAAAGATCAGTTAATATTTAGGGGATGAAATGGACATAAAACTTTATTTTTGTCGGTTTTTCTGGTCGCTCCAGAGGCCGTGAATTTTTGCATGGAGAAGCGGATCGGGCCAGAGAATAAGTATGCCTGTTTTGATAAAGATCGGTCAATATTTAGCGGGTCAAATGGACCCTAACTTTTGTGTGAAAAATGACAACATTTGTATTCTATAGCGTATATATTTACCACTGAAGGACGTAGGCCCGAGAAGTTGATAGTATATCCAAGAGGAGTGGTTGATCTTTTAATTGATACCTTACACTTAAATATTTACAAGTGCTTACGAATTCAGATATCATTTTGTAACTCATTACCACACTGGAGGGCGGAAATATAGCTCGGATCGCTTTGAAATGTTCCATGAGTTTCCAGTTATGGTCAAGGACAACGCCTAAAATGTTAGGTGATGATCAGATAATAATTTTTCGGATGAAGTGGACCGGAAACTTAATTATTTGTACTTTTCGAGTCGAAAGCCGAACATCACAACACAACCCACGGTGAAGGGAATCTGGACAAGTATATAGAGGGGCTGTACTGATTATTAGTAACATTTGCTGACCACTAGCCAGTCAAAAGTGTGCAAATATCGCGAAATATTGCCCAATCTCAGAATATAGAACCACAGACATTTAGATTTTCATGGAAGTTGTTTAGGGTATCGTATGGTCGGCCCCGTCTGACTATACTGCTCCGTTCACTGTTTTTTTTTTTTGTTTTTTGGAGAACATTCCATCCTTTGACTCGAGTCATTGGTCCCTTTGGTTCTTATTGTATTGAACCGGACTGCAATTATCACAAGATATGATTTTTTAATCATCACAATATTCTACAAAAAATATCCGCCCATTTCAAAGTATTGTAAATGTTCTAGCCTCAATTTCTAAGCGATAGGACAAAAAAGAGGTACCTCGGAATTTCACATTGACCCCATAAAATATTTCTGCGACCATGACCATAATTTCCTCCGAAGTTGAGGTATTTAATCGTGCCTTTAAAGAATCATTCAGGCGTTTCAAATAATGAATATCCACTTCGCAAAAAATAAAAAAATCAATATAGGTGCATGTTTTGACATTACCACCATATACGAGTAGGCGTTCCGCCTAACATTTATTATTCGAATTTTCCAACCGAATGATTAAAAACATATTTGAAGAAAATTGTCAATATAGCTCAATGTTTTGACATTAAACTCATATAAAGCAACCACCCTTTTCTAAATAAGTTAAAGGTTCTAGCCTCATTTTCTACTTAAGGAGGTACTTCGAAATTTCAGAGAGTAAAATACAAAATAATCCCGCATAATAAGGGATATTGGCGCGGTCTTGGGTACATTTTCTTTCGAACTTGCAATATATCGAAGATCCTAGTTTAATTTTCAAACATAAGTTCCTATAATAATATACCGTGTATCGCAGCAAAATATCGAAAACGGAAGGGTTCGAAATTTAACGATAAGCATTTATTTTTGAATAATTCTTAATACAAAAAATAGCCTCGATGGGTAGGGTTTGGGGTGTTTGGAGGATCACAGGTAGGTACATTTTCGCCGGAGACTCCATAGACATATACATTATTGATTAGAATAAAATTATATATCTGTTGAAATCATGATTAATATTGCAATATTTAATATGGAGCTAGCAATGAAATTGAGCAGTACCGTATAACGGTACATATCAGGTTTTTGGACATAAATCTATGCAGAAAGTTATCAATAAAGGCCAATGTTTGGACATAGCCCCCCTTTAAAAATTCCTGCTCCTTTTTCGATATTTTAAAGGTTTCAGGCGAATTTTCCCACCAAAGTATATGTAATTTGGTATTTTCTTTATCTGGCTGAAGAATAAACATTGTTGATTTGATGCTGATCGACTTTTGTATGAAAAAATGACAACAAATTGCATTCTATGGCGTATATATTTACACTTGAATGATATACACCAGATCAGTTGACAGTAGAACCACAAGGAATGGTTTATTTTGAAATGGATATCAATTATTGTGATATATGTACATGAATGTGGCAGTTATACGCAAATATTTACAGGGTCTACCTTTTCTGATATTGCGGCGGAGGGAATCCGGCCAACTAACTAGAAGGGCTGTTTTGATACCGGGTGGTTTCAGATTTACTTTTCTCAGTAAAATGACAAAATTTGCATCTAATAGCGTAAATATTTACCTCGGGAAAAAAGATTGTAAACATTTGCCAGTGTAAAAAAGAGGAACTGTTTACCTCCAATCGGTCAAGAGGGTGCAAATATCGCGAAATATTTACAAGGCTCGGGATATAAAACCGCAGAATGTTAGTGGAAGTTGGGTAGGGTATTATGTGGTCAGTCCCGTTACTACACATCTCCATTCTCACTGGTTTTTCTAGTACACAAATATGAAGAGCACAATTTTTTGGTTGTAGTCCATTTCCCATGTTTTTTTGTATTTTCCTAATGACATTTGTTATTACTGCCTCGTCCGGAGGACTCACGATTCGGAATTTAAAATAAATCCCCAAAATTCATACAAAGAAGCTGTAACAATTCCGTCACATTTGCTGACTGTCTTATCCATGTTCTCAACCACAATTCCATAATGAAATATCTCCATAATTCTCATTGGAAGCAGTAAAATGTAGAGTGTTATCCATAGATAGCAAACAGGCCTCCCATGACATGAGATATCCTCGCCCTTCGTCTAATCCTGGCTCACCATATCTGTGTCTATGAGCCATTCAGACATGTTCACCCTGAATATGATGGCACCACAAAATTAATTGTCAAGGAGTCCATTAAATTTTGCGTAGAATTCATGGGGGATTCTTTGAACACTGAAATTATTTCAAAGTATAGATTCTAAAATCCGGGAAGTTTTTGAAGCTGTCTATTTAACACTCATATAAATTTAAAAATCGCATCGCCGTCTATATTGGGAAATACTTCCATATAATTATTTTCAAAATCTGCGGATGGTATATTCGGAAATGCCGATCATGTGGCGCCCTATACAAGCATCACTGAAATTAATTTAATGAAAATTGCGCCATTCATTGGACATCTATGATTTATGCCAATGCGACATCTTTGGTCCATATCGTATCAGTCCATGTCATTCATCGGCTATAACACGATTATGAGATCGTGTCTAATATTTTAAAGTAATAAGAACTCTGGTTGCCACATAATACCCTCACAACACTGTTGTGTAGATCATAATAATCTCTATTGAAAATAAAATATAAAACGATGTACTTACGCTGGTTCCGCACTTCCGATATGTGGTTCCAATAGACGTGCACGCACCTCCATGCCAATAGCATCACTGAGGGTCAACATCAATGCGTCAATTTTCTTTTCCACATCGACCGGCTTACCCGCAACCACAATACGAACTTGCTTCTTCTCATCGATGACATAAACGAACACATTAATAATATTGCTACGACCATCATCGGCTCCAGCACGATCCATGGCCTTAACATCAAAACCATATACCCTGTCCGAAGCCGACTCAATTGTACTAATGAGTCTGATTTTTCCACTAGTTTCATCGATGGCAAACAACCTTGAATGATCGTTTAGTAGACGATAACGGATTTCTGCATTTAGACCATAATCAGGATCCGTGGCCTCCACCCTTGTAATGGGATAACCAAATGAGGCTGTGCGTGGTACCACTGCAATGATTGGCTGTCCGGCAGTTTTAAACTTTGGTGAATTATCATTTTCATCGAGGATCTTAATGAGTATACGACACTCGTTGTGTTCCAAACCCTCAAGACGTTCATCCACCACCGGATAGGCTAGACGGGTATAGGTACGTCCTTCACGATTTGGCTTTTCACCTTTCAGGCGTATTTGATAGCGGTCAATTTGTTCACGATCGAACGATTTAAGGGCATAGAGGGTAGATAATTTAGGATCAAATTCAAATGGTGGATAAGCATCCTGCTGAGCGTCTTGACCCTCTTCTACCCATAGAGTCCATTTGTAAGTTTCAGGATTGAAACCTTTGGTGAAATTTAATTTCATTAATTCGGTGGGAGATTCATTGTTCTCCTGAATTTGTATTTCATAGTACTGATGTTGGAAGATGGATAAATTCCCCGTCAGGAAGGGATCTTCGGGTTTCGGCGTTGTGGTGGTCTCCACAATGACCTGACCCTGTAGATTGATTAAAACAATGGCTGTGGAGGTGAGGGAGGGGCTACCCAAGTCTGAGGCAATTACGGTAACGTTTAGGTGACCATAGTTGTTGTATCCCTTAAAATCGGAAATTGTGGTAATGATACCTTCCCGTGAGTCTATGTTGAAGATGGGCAGAGAGTCGTGATGCAGAATGGAATATAAAACCAAACCATTTCCATTGCCGAGGTAGTCTTTGTCTAGAGCATTCACTTGTTTCACAAAAGCCCCCGGTTTGGTATTACGATCGAGGAAGGCCTTATACAGGGGTACCTTCATGGTCCTGTCGGCGAAATCGTGTATATATAAATCGCCCTTGACGAGGTCGTCATAGCCAATAAATTCCGGTTTATTGTCATTTACATCGAGGACATTGACCTCAACCTCCACGGAAGAGGAGAGGCGATATAAAGGTTCCGCATTATCATATGCAATGACATGGAAGGTATATTTATCTCTTAGCTCACGATCCAGAGATCCGGATATTTTGATGACACCCGATAGGGGTTTAATTCTAAACGGCAACTCCGAATCACTTAGGGCATAGGAAACATTGGAATTTTCGCCAAAATCCAAATCCACTGCCAGAACTTGACCCAACACCGAATCTTTGTATTCTCCCTCGGCAGTATCGAAACTATACCAAGTCTTTTTGAAAACCGGGGCGTGATTGTTCACATCAATAATGGTAAAGCGTAGACATGTTGAATCCTTTAGGTTATCGATGTCACTGGCGGTAATATTTAGCAGAATCTCCACATTGGCCACCAGGGGATAATTAATCATAACCTCCCCCGTCAGCTTATCGATGGCAAAAAATCGATGTTGATTGAATTTACTGGGTAGCGGGGTGGCTCCACCTCCTCCATACAGCTTATCAATACTTTCCGCCACAATTTCATAATGGACCTGGGCATTTCGGCCATAATCCTCATCCGAAGCAGTAACCTGTAGAATTTTCTTCAGCAGCGGGGTATCCTCATAGATTGCAAACAATGGACATTTACTTAAGCCTCCCATGGCTCGAGCGATCCTTGGCCTTCCTCTACTCCGGGCTCTTGATCTCGGCCTCAGCGGAGATTGGGTATCATTAAAACTACCCTCCGCTCCATTCAGTCTCGGAGAACCCGGCAAAAAATACGGCGGCACCACAATATTACTGGTCAGCGATGCCATCATATTCGGCATTGAAGCCATCGAAGACTCCACAAAATAAATTTCCATATCTGTGGTATATTCCCTGATCTCCACCCTCGAATCTTTGAATACCGATATCCTCTCAAAAATCGGTGCATTATCATTCACATCAGCAATCAAAATATTTAAATTCGCATACGAAGTCAAACCGCCCGTATCAATTGCCAATAATTTCAAATTATAAATCTGATCCTTTTCACGATCCAAGGGCCGACTCCCTGAATAGCTCACCTTAAAGAACGGTTGATTATTCATTCTCAGATTAAAAGGTTTCAAATCTGCTTGCATTTCCAAAAATTTCAAATCATCATTCCATTGATCCGATAAATTGTAAATATTGAACAGCTCAGGACGTCTGGGTAAATTTGTCAGAACCGATGCATTTTCCTGCTGCACCCATGTCACATCAAACAAATCACTATAGTCACCCTGCACGACCACTTTAAATTCAGCATTTTTACCCAAATCTTTATCCTTGATTATTATCGGTCGATTTAATGCCACCTCAAAGCCTTTCGCACTATTCTCCTTTATCAAACCCATATAGGTCAAATCATTAAATTCCGGTGCATTATCATTGACATCATCCACTCTGACCTCAACTTGGTAAATCCCCGCACCGCTCACCAATCCCGTTGTATATTCCACAATCACCGTCAAATCATATGTATCTTTTTGTTCACGATCCAATCCCGTCACCGTCAACAGGGTACCATCCTCGGTTATGGAGATTTTATTGATAACCTCCTGCTGATTGGCAATAATGTAGCGTAGCTTGATGTTGCTATCCTGGGCCAAACGTCGTGGTAGACGTTTCCGTGTTTGCCGTCGTGGAGATTTACTGCGGAAGCGGGAATTCAGTGTGATATTTGTTTCGGGTGCTGAGGATACTACTGTTGTTGTCGCCGACGGTGCTCCTTGTAAACTCCGATAGGATTCGAGGTCATTATTCACAATATTTATGCCATTCTTGTAGAGCAATTGTCCAATAATGCCACCAACGATATTCTCCTCTATGTGGAATTTAATTATGTTCATATTGATTTCTCTGTAAATAGATGAAAATGAAGGGAATGTAATTGGGTATTAACATCACGAAACCAGTAAGGAATGTTCAAAAGTCGGACGGGGTCGACTACATGATTTCTATCACAACTTTGGGTATATACAAGAGATGCTCCTTAGATTCTTATTGTAAGGTACAGTAAGATATATTCCGCTGTAACCAAGTGCAACAATAAACGGTCAATAGAATAAACGTAGCATCGTCGGGGGACAACTGACATGGAATTGGACAAAATGAAGTATGTGATCTATATAGAAATATGAAACTATTTAACTAGCCTACACAACTATGGTATTAGCATTGTGTGGCCCCAAGATATTGGTTTTAGACCTAAGTTTTGGTATACCGATCGTCATATCTCGACTAGCAGAGTCGATCTAGAATGTGTTCCCGTCTGTCTATTATATTTTATAAACACGATACAGGCCACAGTTCGTTTCGGGCCAAATAGATTGTTTTTGTTTTTGGTAATGATCGGTTAATATTTAGGGGATGAAGTAGACAAGAAACGTAATTTTTGGCTGTCTATATTTATGGGGTCAAATGTACCAAAACTTCTATGGCGTATATATTTACTCTTGACGGACATAAAATGCAGAAATTCAGAACTACATCGCTTAAAAAAATGAACCGGGTTAACCGATTGTGCCACACCAAATATATGGTACCTATATTTAAATCTGAAACAATTGGAACAAATTTTAACATACATCATTCTAGACTAAATTCGCTTTGCAAACTTTTGTGTATATCGAAAAATACAGGCTCTTTGTTACACCATTTACATAAAATCGGAGGGAAACATATATGGGAGCTATATTTACATCTGAACCGATTTTCCCAAAACTTAACACACGTCATCATTGACCCAATACGGCATGGTGCTCTAAATTTCGTCTTAGTCGGACAAACACTGGGAGTTTATCGCACCATTTAATAAAATCGGACGCAAATATATATGGGAGCTTTATCTAAATCTAAACAGATTTCAACGACAATTAACACACGCCATTCTAAATTTAAAATTTTGTCTTAATTGAACATATCTTACAAAAAAATCGGACGAATATATATCGGTCAAACATTGTGACTTGGGTGTACTTTTGTGGAACCGGACAAACCTATATATGGGAACTATATCTAAAACTGAACTGATTTTCTCAACTATGTATAGAGTTCTTCCTTGAGCTAAATAATTGGGCTGTGCCAAATTTCATTTCATTCGGATCATAAATGCGACATATATATGTTTACGATTTAACATGGACAGACAGTCGCCTCAAAAACTGATTCTATGCATATTCTTGACAGGAACCATGGGTCTATCTCGTTTCCTTTTGGTCGGGTCCAACTTTTTATAAGGTGTGCATTAAAAAAATGTCATAAATAATTCGGGGTCTTTATATGGGGACTATGTTATTGCAAAGTGTTCTAGGATGTTGTTCATGTGATGAAAAAAGATCGGTTCCAAACTACAGACACACGGTTTGGAAAACTGGGCTAGAAATTTAAACAAAATGAAAATTAAGCGGGATCTTTAGGTTGGGCCTGCAAATATATCATTTAGACCAAAGAACCTAGCAACATGTTAAAGATGTCGAAAGTTACCTAAATCTACATCGCTTATATTTTTGCCGGTCTCTTGGCCGTCGTTATACGTAAGCCATATATTTCGACGGGACCTAATATAAAGCGATAGGTGACCTCAATATTTATACTAACCATAGATTTAGTGCAATTACCGACTATATAGGTTCATCATTTTCGCAAGCCAAAAATATCATACAAAAATCAGGATAGTTGCTTGAAGGTATGAGTTTGTCGGTAACACCGACTGACTTTCAAATAATTGGTCCTGCTCTACCAATTATTTTTTGCACTAAACCCATGTTCGGCAATTTTGAATCAAATTAAAAATGTGAATTCTTTTGTATGTCTGAATTTTGGCATAACGTAATAATTTGTTAAAATTTAGTTGTCAGACTCCTCAAAATATGGCATTTGGTGCGTAGGGATGAAGTAATTTGGCCCAAGTTATTAACATAGGTTTTAGATGTACATATACGTTTAATCGGCTGATATAACGAAAAGTCCGGTGATCTGCCTTTTATTAACGAGTTTTGAATATTGAGATATATTTATGGAAAACATTTCAGGAGAATCCGAATCAGTTTAGTTTTTGTAACATACAATTTATTCAGTGTATTAAGTGGGACACACACGTCAAACATGTGCGTTTGATCGGTGTGAAGCTGCTAGCCCACACACGTCAAACGGATCCACAAAACTTCATTTCGTACTTATTTTTAAAGCGTGATGATGGACAGTGATAGTGATGACGTAAAAAATACAAAATATTTTTATTAAATATAAATTTAATAAGGACTTTCATATTATTCCGGGAAAATATTTTTATTTCCCACACTGTATGATTTCTGTAACAAACATCAAAAAATTCTTCCAAAACATTTTTTTGCATATGTTTGAAATTGTCCGCTGACCCTTGTGGTTAAAACACAATTTATTATAAAATATTAATAATTATTTATTTTAATAAAAACCAACTTCTTTAGTTAAAAATATTTTCAAGAATGAAAAATGTGTATTACATGAATTCAAAATATGTATAAACCAAAATCTAAGGCTACTTAGTGTCAATTAAAAAGCAAAGTTAAATGTTCAAAGTAAATGTGGGAAAACCCCTACAACCCTCACTCCACGAAATTTCACAACAAATGAGAAAATATCCACACACCAGGCCACAGACGTCAAACATGTGCGTGTCGCACACCGAAAAACTAAAAAATTTTAATTTTTTTCGATCAGTGTGCGTACCGCCAAATCGGTGTGAACACCGTACCACACAAGTCAAGCATTGCTTCAATTCACACCGATCGAACATGACATGTTTTCCTTCTAATGACATCAAAAAAGATTTTATTTTCCAAAATTGAAAACATGACTTTTTCTCAAAAAACTGTCCAAATTAGCTATAGTGCAAGGTCATGAATATATTTTGTTGCCTAGTGTTACTTACTCAATAACAGGTCTCAATGGCACTTGATTATCCGGTTTGCTGATAACATGTATTGTAACATTCGTTATGAGGACACCTTCATCTGTTAAATCTGGTGCTGGTACTGTGGTCAAGGGTTCCTTGCTACGAGCCATAATCAATGGTTGCGTAGCATTTGCAAAGAGCTATCAAGAATCAATACATCAACATCGTTTCATACTAATTTAAAAACATTCCAACTCACATAATTAGCCACGGCCTCAAAATGATATACTTTTCGCTTAAATTCCTGCAATTCACGGATAACTGTAATAATTCCCGATCTCTCCTCAATGGCAAATGGAACACCTTCAGAATATGTGTGTAGTAGGTCATACATAATATCATCATCACCATCATATAGCAGGGTTGTGCGTACTTGCCCCACCGAAGTGCCGAGAGGGGCATTCGAACCAATCCAAAATTCATAGGGAGCACCAATAAAATCAATCGACTGGTCATCCAAGGTGGCAAAAACCTCAATTGTAATGACTGCCAAGGAGAAACGTCGTTCGGAGGGATTTAGAGGCTAAAAAGGCATTTATTTAAATAAAAAATATTTTATTGTAAATAATATTTTACTCACCTGATCACTGGCCTCCACAAACACGGCAATCCGTCCTCGTCTCAATGGCCCCGACACATAAATTGTACCATTTTTACTATCCAATCGAAATGGTATATAACCACTTTTCTTTGGCCTTTGCATATCGTACAATAACATACCGTTCGGTCCCTCATCGGGATCTCGAGCCAATACCTGTCCCACCACATAACCCACTGGCGCGGTTATGGGTACCTTAAATTCATATAAATTACCATTTTCAAATTTCGGTGTATTATCGTTTTGATCGAGCAGAGTTATTTCCACTTTCACCGAATTCGGTGCTGGTTTCTTCGAATTTATATCATCCATATATGAAGGCATACGTTCCAGAGCTTCAACTTCTAAATGTATCGATTTACGTTTTTCACGATCCAATAAACGATCGTCACGAACTGTTATCCAACCCGTACGAGAATCGATGCAGAATGCACCCTTCGCATCGGGTTTCTCTTTGAGCTTGTAGAGGAATTCAGCATTTTCACCTTGATCACGATCCACGGCATTGACTTGCAGGACACTAAAACCGGTGGGTAGATTTTCTACAATCGATATATTGTAGAAATCGGCTTCGAACTCTGGCATGTTGTCATTTAAATCCAAAATCTCGACTTCGATTCTGAAAAGGAAAAAGACAGACATTTTAAAGGATAATTTCCAGAACTATCGTGAATTTTTTAAAGAGGACTTTTTCAGGGACTATCTAAGGCGTGAATTTTTTAAAGAGGACTTTTTCAGGGACTTTCTAAGGCGTGGATTTTTTAAAGAGGACTTTTTCAGGGACTATCTAAGGCGTGGATTTTTTAAAGAGGACTTTTTCAGGGTCTATCTAAGGCATGGATTTTTTAAAGGGGACTTTTTCAAGGACTATCTAAGGCGTGGATTTTTTAAAGAGGACTTTTTAAGGGACTATCTAAGGCGTGGATTTTTTAAAGAGTACTTTTTCAGGGACTATCTAAGGCGTGGTTTTTTTAAAGAAGACTTTTTCAGGGACTATCTAAGGCGTGGATTTTTTAAAGAGGACTTTATCAGGGACTATCAAAGTCGTGGATTTTTAAAGAGGACTTTTTCAGGGACTATCTAAGGCGTGGGTTTTTTAAAGAGGACTTTTTCAGGGACTATCTAAGGCGTGGATTTTTAAAGAGGACTTTTTCAGGGACTATCTAAGGCGTGGATTTTTTAAAGAGGACTTTTTCAGGGACTATCTAAGGCGTGGATTTTTTAAAGAGGACTTTTTCAGGGACTATCTATGGCGTGGATTTTTTAAAGAGGACTTTTTCAGGGACTATCTAAGGCGTGGATTTTTTTAAAGAGGACTTTTTCAGGGACTATCTATGGCGTGGATTTTTTAAAGAGGACTTTTCCAGGGACTATCTAAGGCGTGGATTTTTTAAAGTGGACGTTGTCAGGGACTATCTATGGCGTGGATTTTTTAAAGTGGACTTTTTCAGGGACTATCTAAGGCGTGGATTTTTTAAAGTAGACTTTTTCAGGGACTATCTAAGGCGTGGATTTTTTAAAGTGGACTTTTTCAGGGGCTATCTAAGGCGTGGATTTTTTAACGTGGACTTTTTCAGGGACTATCTAAGGCGTGGATTTTTTTAACGTGGACTTTTTCAGGGACTATCTAAGGCGTGGATTTTTTAACGTGGACTTTTTTAGGGACTATCTAAGGCGTGGATTTTTTTAACGTGGACTTTTTCAGGGACTATCTAAGGCGTGGATTTTTTTAACGTGGACTTTTTCAGGGACTATCTAAGGCGTGGATTTTTTTAACGTGGACTTTTTCAGGGACTATCTAAGGCGTGGATTTTTTAACGTGGACTTTTTCAGGGACTATCTAAGGCGTGGATTTTTTTAACGTGGACTTTTTCAGGGACTATCTAAGGCGTGGATTTTTTAACGTGGACTTTTTCAGGCATGGATATTTAAAAGAATTTACATTAAAGGATTTTTTCAAGTTCTGTAGGGGCGTGGATTTTTAAAAATGTATCTTTTTGAAGCCTAGATTTTTAAACAGTACTTATTCAGGGACTTTTTGATGCCTGGATGCTAAAAAGAGTACTTTTTTAGATAATTTTAAAATATGGATTTTATAGATGGTACTTTTTAAGGACTTTCTAAGTCCTGGATTTCTAAGTTATTACTTTTTAAGGACTTCTTGATGCCTTCAATTGAATTACCTTGCTAAAGCCTTTCTCAGCGGATTATCCTTTTGACGAGCTTCAATTTGTAACACGAATGTGTTACCCGGTAGACTTTCTTCTTCCAAATCTATTTCCTTTTGCAGATATACAATACCATTATTGGGATTAACTCGAAACAGTTTTCGCTCATTTCCTGAAATTATGTCATAGACCAAGGACGCATTCAAGGAATCCTGGTCAAAAGCCATAATGGGTGGATTGAAGTACAAGGGTATTCTAATAGGTACTCCCTGAAACGAAAGGGGGAATGTTTATAAACATTGTAATATTTTAAATAGCCTCAACATACCGTCATTGGATAAAATTCATCAATTTTCGAACGATAAACACCCTCGGTAAATTTCGGCGGCAGATCATCAACATCCTTGACATTAATGGTTATAGTAGTATTAACCTGATTCGCTGGTGTACCACGATCCCAGGCGAACAAAGGCAATTTAAACAGCCGTATACCATTATCAAAATCCAATTCCTTTTTCAATATCAACAACGGACGATGCGGTGACTTGAGAGCAAAATATGGACTACCATCTGCTGATAGCTGTTCTGGCACAGTTGACATACTAAAATGCACCTCCGAATTCGGGGTATTTGGCTTATCTCTATCAAAGGCCTGTATGCCTTCGAACACAATTGTTCCTGGTGGTGTATTCTCTTTAATATCTACAATATAGGGGGTATTGAGGAATTCCGGTTTATTATCGTTGACATCTTCAATGTACACAGTCACCGATAGGTAGCTGCCTTCTTCGAGTTTCTCATTTTTCGCCGCACAAACAATGCGAAATTTTAATAGATTTCTTGGCACATCTCGATCGACAAGGTCTTCCAGTGACCTTGTCAGGGTCACAACAACTGATGTTAAATTATATTCATGTATGGCAAAATATTTATGATCTCCCGTATTATCGGGTGATTGTAGGGAGATTTTTGAACGTGGATATGCTTTTATGGTTAGAATTTCCTTTCCAATTTCAGCATCCTCACGTAGGCGTATGAAACGCACTCCTTCGCTTTCTGTGGACGCACCGTCGTGAAAAGCACATCCCTGATGAGCTGTAAGAATTTAAGAAGAATGTTTGTAACTATTATTGTAGAATTGAGCATCGGAAGGATGATGGAGAAAATATATTTTTTTATATAAATACACATATAAATACATAAATACACAGAGCCTGGAAAAGAAAAAGGAAGTCCTAATTCCGCCATAATTCTTCAACAAGCATCGTATATGACACACGAATGTTCAATATAACCTTATTTTGTATCCTAATGTAAATTTTACATGCTGCAAAATATGCTGTATTCTAAATTTCTGTAACTATCTCTAATCCTCGGTTACAATCATTTGTAAATATGTATGGATTTCATGCTGCATTTTCCAATGTCGATGTTGTTATGAAAAAATTATACACTCTTTGCTGCACCGTCTGTATTTTTGTTGTTGTTGATGGCCTGAACTTCCCACCTAATGGTCTGTTGGATGGATGGTTGCCTTGTCTTGTTTTCGGAAGAAATAGGTTTCGGTTGAATGCAAACACGCGTTGTGGCAGAAAATTGCATTGTTGGTGATAATTTTTCAGTTAAGTAGGTGAAATCGTTCGTTCGTTGTTTTGGGCAGTTGGAAAAATTTATCACGAAATTTCATCAAATGCTAGGGAGGAGGACAAGACATTTTTAATGACATTTCTTCACTTTCATTTAAAGTTTATTTGGTTATTTTTCATACTGAGGGTTATTGGTTTAGGAATGTCACGAACATTTTATTTAAAGTGTGGAATTAATTCTATATAAGTATAAACAAATAAGGTTGATTTTTTATTATACCCTACACAACTATGTTGTCAGGGTATTATAGCTTTGTGCAGCCCCAAAATTTTGTAACGCCACGAAAAATTGGTCCTAGACCCACCTTTAAGTATTCCGATCGTCATGTCACGACTAGCTGAGTCGATCTAGACATGTGTGTCCGTCCGTCTGTCCATTATAATTTTTAAACACGATACAGGCCACAGTTATGGAGCAATCTTCACGAAATTTTGCATGTAGGATGGGTTCTGGCCAATGAAGACCCCTACTGTTTTTGGTAAATATCGGTTAATATT
>NW_026888567.1:0-9983 GCF_032173495.1 Musca vetustissima
TCAAAATTACAAAAACATGATTTTTTCTTTCACAAAAATTGTATTTCGAATTAAAATTGATTTTATTTTATTGCCTCACAATTATATGTTTTAATTTTCAAAAATTTGTTTTTGACAACTTTGAAAATTACGGAAATTCTCGGATTGAAAGGGGTTTATTTTCAAAATCAAAACTATTTTGATTTTCGTACATGAAATTATCAAACTGTCATAAAATTACTAATACTACTTCAAATGCTTTCATGCATGTCCTATGGTATGTGGGGCCCTTAAAATTCAAATTGAACTTTGAAAATTAAAAAAAAAAAATGTTTTGAATAATTTTTGTGTTTGGTCATAAACCAGCTGATCCAAAAATGCTGAGTTTGCAAAATCTTACTGCATAAAATTCTTTCAGTAAATTCCAGTAAGTTTGTTGTTGTTCAAATGTCAAACTTTAATTTAGATTTATTTCTAAGAACTAGAAATTTCAGGTCAAATGTACTGAGTTCGAACTCCGAATATTTTATAAAATTACATTATTTGTACCATGTTTGAACGAACTAATTGTAAGTACAACAAGCAGATTTCCGATAAATTAAAAACCTATAAAATTTTAATGTTAATTTTAAAGAAATCATACAATTTTATGAAAAATATCTAAAAGCGAATTTGTGGATCACGAAAGATCCCCGATCTAATGGCATCCAATCCACTTGTAGTATGTGACGAAAATCGATTTCGAAAATATAAGTATACAAGCTGAACCCGTGGCGCATCGCTGCCCATACTAAAGTTATTAACATTAGATAGTTAGCGTCGAAAACTATTTGTAGGTATTTCGTAGTGTAATATCAGTAATAATTTCGTAGCAGCCGGTCTATGTATTAGTATATACGATTCTATTCAATAGATTACAAATACATTTTTAAAGAAAATTTTAAAGAAAATTTAGATTGACTTTTCTAATCAGTTGTAATAGTACCATACACATATATATTTTCTCCAATATTTACATGTTTCTCATTAATCGTTTCAAGACCACTAAAATCCTTCATTTATATTACAGCAATTTTTTATGTCTATATTCTCAACTATTTTCCCATGATATGATTGGGATCCCTTTCTCACTCCGATTAATATCGCTTACATACCTGACGTATGATCCTTGTTAAGTTTGAGTTGTGTATTTGTATACCCTTCACCACACTGTGGTACAGGGTATTATGTCTTTGTGCATATGTTTGTAACAGGCAAAAGGAAACGAGATAGACACATGGTTCCTTTTTAGAATATGCATAGAATCACTTTCTAAGTCGATTTATGCATGTCCGTCCGTCCGTCTGTCTGTCTGTGCATGTTAAATTGTAAACAAAGTACAGGTCGCATTTATGATCCGAATTGGATGAAATTTGGCATAGGTCACTTATTCGGCCCAAGGACGAACCCTATTGAAATTGGGAAAAATCGGTTCAGATTTAGATATAGCTCCCATATATATATTTTACCGATTTAATGTAAACGGTCCCTATATATCTTTCGATTTGCACGAAATTTGGTACAGCCTAATCATTTAGGTCTGTAATGATGTATGCCAAGTTTCGAGAAAATCGGTCCAGATTTAGATATAGCTCCCATATATAGTTTCGTCCGATTTCATGTAAATGGTGCCCCAAAGTCCCTATATATCTTTCGATTTGTACGAAATTTAGCATAACGTACTGAATTGAGCCTAGAGTGATGTCTGCCAAGTTTCGAGAAAATCGGTCCAGATTTAGATATAGCTCCCATATATAGTTTCGTCCGATTTCATGTAAATGGTGCCCCAAAGTCCCTATATATCTTTCGATTTGCACGAAATTTGGCATAACGTACTGTATTGAGCCTAGAATGATGTCTGCCAAGTTTCGTGAAAATCGGTCCTGATTTAGATATAGTTCCCATATATAGTTTCGCCCGATTTCATATAAATGGTGCGCCAAAGTCCCTATATATCCTTCGATTTGGACGAAATTTGGCATAACGTACTGAATTGAGCCTAGAATGATGTCTGCCAAGTTTCGTGAAAATCGGTTCTGATTTAGATATAGCTCATATATAGTTTCGTCCGATTTCATATAATTGGTGCACTAAAGTCCCTACATATCTTTCGATTTGCACGAAATTTGGCGTAACGTACCGAATTGAGCCTAGAATGATGTCTGCCAAGTTTCGTGAAAATCGGTTCTGATTTAGATATAGCTCCCATATATAGTTTCGTCCGATTTCATATAATTGGTGCACTAAAGTCCCTATATATCCTTCGATTTGCACGAAATTTGGCATAACGTACTGAATTGAGCCTAGAGTGATGTCTGCCAAGTTTCGAGAAAATCGGTCCAGATTTCCAGATTTCTATATAGCTCCCATATATAGTTTCGTCCGATTTCATGTAAATGGTACACCAAAGTCGCTATATATCTTTCGATTTGCACGAAATTTGGCATAACGTACTGAATTGAGCCTAGAGTTATGTCTGCCTTGTTTCGTGAAAATCGGTCCAGATTTAGATATAGCTCCCTTTTAATATAGATTTACTTTAAGTAATTGACGCACCAAGGAACCAATAGGCTGATAGGAACAAAACGTTCTGAAATTAGTATAACCTAACCTGTGACAAGTTTTTTTTGAAATCGCTTAATATTTGGATAGAGCTTCCATATATATTTTCGCCCGATTTCAAGTAAATTGTTAGTCAGTTTGACATCAATTTTTGCACAACTTACAAAATTGAGCATAGAATTACGCAGTTGCGTTTTCTAGAATTACAGACATAACCCAACGGATGACCTATTTATATTTGTTTGAACTCGATTTACATACTTTATGGATAGATCTAGGTAGATGCACATTTACATAAATATCACATATTTTATTTCATTCAATTTCATGTTAATAATCCTGTTTAATATACCCATAGTGGTGAAGGGTATCATATAGTCGGCACCGTCCGACTTTACTACTTTCCTTACTGGTTAAAATTCACAATAATGCATTATCACATTATAATATCTATATCATAACGTTGTTTTGCCGTATCCGAATTGCATCAATTTAGATTTTGTAAAAATTAACGACCTCATGAAAAATATATTTCAGAAACTATTTACCATTTAAATTATGTGATATTTCAGCAATAAAAAATACGCATAATATTTTCCTCATTTTGATTATATACAATTCATAAGTCCTTTGAAACATCAAAATTGTTCCAGATGTTCTTGATTTAGAAAAGGTGTAGGTAACACAACATTCGATTACTCCAATCTCCGACTTTATTAGGTTATTCTTAAAATTTGTTGGTAAAACTCTTCCCACTGCAATTAAAAACAATCGTAGGAAAATGTGAGTCAAATAGGTGCCGTCGTTATCAATGGGAACATTTTTCACACCATGAAAAATATATTTGAGGAACAATAAAATCACATATAAATTAGACACCTAGATCATCTAATGCGCAATGTCTCCATGTTGGATTCTGTAATGTTCAAACTCGTTTGGAGAAATTTTATTGATGTTAATATGACAATGTCATATACAACCTCCTAGATTAGTTTTATTCTGAACATAGAGAGATACATAGGTAGAAAAAGAAATGATGTATTGAGCATAATTAGGATGATGGGAGCCATTGTTTTACTAGCAAGCAGCCGGAGGGGGGTTCGTTGTCCTTTTTAAGCTCATAAAAGTATCTTTCTAAACATAAACCAGAAAATATTTTAGACTCCCGAAAAGAAATATATACTTATTTTGGCTGGACTACGCTTCTGGTCAACCCTGTACCCCTGTTGAACCAGAATAAAAGAAAGAAAAAGAAAACAAAGGTCAATCTTCGATTATAATATAACTCCAGGTGGATTTTGGAGTTGAGCCTCATAACCCATACCCTACCATAGTCTCAAAGGCTACATATTTTGTTGAGACCCCTAATGCAATTTACCCTCCTTTTGTTCTTCTTCACCATAGTAAGAAATTTAGTAGATTTAGCTCTTCATCTTGCTCTTGACAAGCATACATTTAAAATTCATTTAGAACAAAACAGTGATAGATTAATTTCTAACAAATTCATAATAATATCTCTACTAAATTTAAGGATTTTAAGGACATAGTTAAAAGAAATATATATTCCATAACAATATATATAGGATTATAATTATAAATTAAATTTTGAAAAGTTTTAATTCAAGATCATTTAGATATTTCATTGAGAACTATGTAAAAATAAAAGATGAAATAAGAGTTTATATATTTGACTTTGTTAAAAATAAACTTTTAAAGTATCAGATGACTATCCAACAAGATAGAAATGGAACTAATCGAACATTTTAATTTTACATATTTCTCAGTAAAACGAAATGTATACTAATTTAAGGCTAATTCAAATCGTTCAATTACATTATCAAAAACCTCTACATCATATGCAAATATTTTTTATGTTTTCTTTTTTTATGTTTTCTCTGTTGTTTTTGTACTTTTCAAAGGATATCAAATTTCGGATCATTGAGATTTCTCAATTCCACATATTAACGCTGCTGATCGTCGAGGCCTCGATGAACTGGTGTATGTGTGTGTGATGATGTAAAGGAACTGTAAGGAATTTTTAATATGTTAAGGTAGGTAAAAAGATAAATATGTTTGCATATGTTCAGGGGGTTTTCAATTTTATGATTACTTGCGATACATGTTTGGTAAGTTCTAAATTTTAAATTTTATAAATAATTATTCTGCCGGTGTCGGGGGTCGAACCCGCGACCTCATGGTTGGTAGCAGTGCGCTCTTGCTATCTACGCTACTGATTTGTTGTCTAGCTTTCCGATTAACCAATGCTTTTGCACACGATCACTATGCTCTGCCTTTCCAATGTTAAGCTCAGTGTTGTGCAATGTGCAAGCGAGACGCATATATGTTACAGTTCTATTTTTAGCACGTAATATCGCAAATCAAATTACGAGGGTGTCTGGTGCGTACCTGGCTTGACACGTGCTGTCTCGCACAGTGCCGGATTTTGTCACAAATGTTGTGATGAGGAATATATTTGTACACACTGTTACATGCAAGGTAATTTCTTCGGATTTTCGTTGCGATATTTAAATGTAAAATTTGGTATCAGTATGACAACCAATATTCTTGGGTCACCCAGGCCAATATGATTGGGCTATTTGGGTTAATCAATGGACAATATTGCTGTTGTATAAACTCCTTGAAAAAAAAATTGTTCACCTACGGCCAACGTTAATGTTGCCGTAAGGTGGAATTAATTATAATCTGTGTGTCAAGAAAAAAGAAAAACACGTTTCTAATACCAATTTTGAGAACTATTCGAATTTCACTTCTTACCTTTTTGTAAGTTTGTTTGCTTTTTTCGGAAAAAAATTGTTGTAAGCTGCATAGAATGGCTTAGAGGTCAGCTTTTTGATTAATTATATTTTGGGATTTTGCCAAAAATTTCCACAAAATTTTACGAATATTTGTTCGCTTTTAAAGCAAAATCTTCTTTTATTTTGAGATTAACAAATTTAATTGAACGATGTTTTTTATTACTTTGGATAGAATTTACTCTTTTATACCGTCATTTATTTTCAATTTCAAAATTTTTTGGATAAAATAAAAATCAATATTTGCTCTTGTTGGACGTGTGGTTTCTTTTAATAGCCAGCAACGGAAAGAAAGATGAGATTTTGTAACAGCAAATAAAACCATCAAAACACAAAGCTAGGTATTGTTCACCACTAAGCAAAGAGCATATTAGAGAATAGCTAATGAGGTTTTAGAAAATATTTGAGTGCAGTGCTGCCAGTTAAATTTCATGAAAAATCGTCAATTTTTCAGAAAAAAATCGGCATTTGAATATTTAAAAATCGGCAAAAAATCGGCAGCATATAATTTATAAATAAATTCATATTTTTTGGTTTATAACAAATCAATATTGTTTATTACATTAAAAAAAATTCAATTCTGTATAAAAAAATAACATAAAAGATTCATTTTTCTACAAAAAATGTAGATTTTTTTTAATATAGTAATTATTATGTACACTAGTGAGATCTTTCAGATTTACGTATAACACAGTGTGGTATTAAGGTCATAAAAATAACTTACAAACTAGTACATATTTTTATTACACATTTTTAGTAATTCATTATCAATTTTGATATTAAAACAATTTGAATTATTTAGTTTGAGGTAATATTTAGAATAAAGAATCCCTTCCAATGAATCATTCTCAAGTGAGCTTCTACTTTTAGTTTTGTTAAAGTTTACCTGACTAAAAATTCGTTCCACATTTGCTGTGGAGTGTGGAAGAACCATAATTCTTTGTACAAATTTAGACAAAACTGGAAAAGCTAAATTGGAGTCCCCACGTTTAATTTCGGAATTTTTTTTCCAAAAACTTTTTAAATTATATTCTTCATTTTCAAAAATTTCTTCAAAATTCAGAAAGTTTAACTCCCTAAATGTAAACTAGACAGAGTACAATGCTGACAAAAAATGCAGATATCTAAGCCATTGAAAACGGCTGCGGCGAGTCGCCGATAGTTATAATGATTTAAAGCTGCCAATTTTATATGTTTGTATGGTAACGTCGTATTAAATTAAAAAGTTAGACAATTTGTGTCCATTGTTGAAATATCGGCAATTCTGAGGCAAAAATCGGAAAATCGGCATTTTCCATTTTTAGAGTGAAAAATCGTCAAAATGCCGATAAATCGGCAAATATGGCAGCCCTGTTTGAGTGCACTGCTAGAATGCATTCTCACTAATACATAGAAAGTATTAGCTGATTTTAAGTCTCCACTAACGGTATAATAAAAAAATAAATAAAAAATTAAAAAGACGGATTGGTGTTAGCCGAGTTTGAACTCTGGTCCTTACGACTGCAAGGCCGAGATGCTATCTCTCAGCTACGCCAATTTATGTGGGTGGTTCGCTAAACAGTCCATATGAGACAAAGCAGTGAATGTAACAGGTGTTATCCGAGACACATCGGCACAAAAAAGATTCATGTCTAGATACAATTTTCAGCATGTTCGAAATATAGCTATTGACAACCCAGCGAACATTTTAGTATTTGAAAAGAGGAATTGTGATGGAACCATAATTTACCACAATTCGAATTTATATATTTATACTTCCCAAATATAAGAACATTTTCAATAATACCTTCCATAGCTAGCTAAATTGTTGAGGTCTTTATAATCATGTGTAACAATTATTGACCATTTTTTGTATAGTCTGATTTTAGGTACAAAGTAGCAGTAACAAATACCCCATATATTGCCATTAATTCGGTATTTCATGTAGGGTAAGGAATTTCTCCGTAAATTGTCGGTATAGTACTTTGTGGTATATGTCCCACATAATGGTAGGCATATCGGTCCAGCCGTTCCTTCAAAATATGTTTATCAAGATGTTCGCTTATTTGTCTTTCATAAAAACCTTCCCACTTCAATTAAAGATAACAGAAAGAATTTTTTAGTCATATAGGTCCAGTCGTTCTTAATTGATGATTTGTTTACATCATTTTTACAATGTTTTTTTCGTTTGACTCCCACGCGCGTTTCCCGAAAACAGGTTTTGTATGAATTGGTGTCGGAATACTTAACGTCGATTAAGCACCCAATCTCTAATAGGGCAAAACGCAAAGAAACCATCTGTCGGACGAGCTTAAAATTAAACAGAAACACTCCTCACGCCCCATAGAGCATATACATAAAGTTTGGTCAAAATCGATGCAGTCGTTTTTGAGTTACGGTACAAAAACCTAAATATTGCGCCATCTGTCGGATGAACTTCAAACTACACAAAAACGCTCCTCATAGAGCCTATACATACAATTTGGTCACAAATTTGGTCAGTAGTTATTGAGTTACGCTGCAAAAACACAAAAAACTAAATATTGCGCCATCTGTCGGATGAACTTCAAGCTACACAGGAACACTCCTCACGCCCCATAGAACCTGTACATACAATTTGATCAAAATCGGTGCAGTAGTTTTTGAGTTTAGCGATCACGGACATACACGTAATTTTTATATATATAGATATGTAGATAATGGAGAGATGAAAAACAGCAGAACAGCGTTAGCGGAATTACTGAACTGGTGGTTTTTATCATTACTGACAATAACATAAAACGACCAAAAATGATGAGTTGAAACTTATCGATTTGGACCAATTTTGTTAATTCCTGGTCACTTAAGATTATTATGTAATTATCTGCGTACCATACAAATTTGTATGAGCCGATTTATTTAAGATATTCATAGAAAAGAAATATGCATAGAAAATGAATATTAGTTCAGAGGTATGATTACTGTTTATGCTATAATTCCTTGTCAGCGCGGAATTTTCGAAGTTTATCTTGCCTATCTTACTTACATGGGTTGGCATGACTTACTGCGAAAATTTCAGTAAAATTTATTTAGCGGTTTTTGTGTCAACAACCAAAAAAGTATCCATTATCTATATTTAGATTAATTAAATGCAGTGAGGAGTAAATTTTCCCCTATTGTACCACGCCAATTTTTATAGGGATTGGTAGCAAGTTACGTATTTGGTAGCAAGTTACTCAGACAAATTTTGAAGTGGGAATCTCTAACCCTTCTTAAGATATATGCTTAGAAAATGAAAATTACCGTTTTTAAGATAAACGCATATTACATGTTCAGAAAATTTGAAGTATGTTTACTATTGATGCTATAACTCCGCATCCACGCGGAGTTTTAAAAGTTTATATAGCCTATGTTACTTTCAGGGCATGCCCCGACATACAGTATAAATTTCATTAAGATCTGTTCAGCGGTTTTGATGTCTTTCGGTAACATACAAACAAACAAATTTTTTTCTACTTTATATATATAGATAGATTGTTACAAATAAAAGCCCACGTTCTTCTGATCAATATCTCAACATATATTGTTACAAATAAAAAGCCCACGGTCTTCTGTTCATGTATAAATCTGTAGTAAATAGTGATCACATAACTAAAAAATCTTAAAATAAAATGATTTGAAATACACATTTTTTTAATATGCAAAACATATAATATATACGCAATACATTAAGAGTAATGAAGTTATATATTTTTGTGAGCTTAATGAATATACGATATTGTCTTTAGTTTTAATAAATTTTCACGATTAGTAATCCCTTTCCATATATTTTCTATTACACATATACAAATTTAACGTGCGAACAAATGATGAATATTAAAATAATATTTTTTTACTTTAATCATCAACTCATTTCATATTTAAGGGAACCCCCCATTCACGATTTTTTATTTTTAAATTTTAAATAGGATGGTAAATGAATACCAATGTTTGTTTAGGTTTGTAACTTTGCACATATATATTTGAAGATATAAAAAGAAGAAAAATAATTTAACAAAATGGCGGAACTTGCCCATTTTTGACCACAAACTAAGTTAAAAAATAAAGAAGATCTTCACCGATTGGCTTTATCCTAGCATACGATAGCTATACACTCACAGAGAAACTTCCCAAAATTTCAAATCGATTGGGTTATTAGTTTTTGAGTTCTCGTGCTCGACATTCGCAAAATACTGATGCGAGAAAAATGCGTTTAGAGTTTGAGAATCACTCTTGCTGACACAATAAATCGACTATATCTTCAAGAGTTCCTGAGTTTTTCACTTTATATTTTGTAGGGACATTCTTGAATTAGTGTAGATTCGAAAAACTAAATAATTTTTTTTGACAGCGAGAATGGGGGGCAAAACGCAAAGAAACCATCTGTCGGACGAGCTTAAAATTAAACAGAAACACAAACTAAGTTAAAAAATAAAGAAGATCTTCACCGATTGGCTTTATCCTAGCATACGATAGCTATACACTCACAGAGAAACTTCCCAAAATTTCAAATCGATTGGGTTATTAGTTTTTGAGTTCTCGTGCTCGACATTCGCAAAATACTGATGCGAGAAAAATGCGTTTAGAGTTTGA
>NW_026888568.1:0-98031 GCF_032173495.1 Musca vetustissima
AACACGATACAGTTATGGACCAATCTTCACGAAATTTTGCATGTAGAATAGGTTCTGGCCAATGAAGACCCCTATTGTTTTTGGGAAAGATCGGTTAATATTTAGGGGAGGAAATGGACCAAATACTAATTTTTTGTCGGTTTTTCTGTCGCTGAATAGAGGCCGCAATAATGGCCCGAATATCGGAGAAGGGGATTGGGCCAAAGAATAAGCATGCCTGTTTTGATAAAGATCGGTCAATATTTAACGGGTCAAATAGACCCTGACTTTTGTGTGAAAAATGACAAAATTTGTATCCTATAGCGTTTATATTTACCCCTAAAGGACATAGGCCCGAGAAGTTGGTATTATATCCAAGAGGAGTAGTTGACCTTTAAATTAATACCAATTATATTGCTGTATGTGCTCGGATGTGGGAGTTACACCTAAATATTTACAGGTATCTCCGTATTCGTATATTATTTAGTATCCCATTATCACTCTAGAGAGCGGAAATATAGCGCTGATCGCTTTGAAATGTTCCATAAGGTTCCAGTTATGGTCATGGGCAACGCCTATAATTTTCTTTGATGATCAGATAATAATTTTGTAATGAAGTGAACCGAAAACTTAATTTTTTGTGTTATTTTCGAGTCGATCTATAGACCACAAATGAAAGCCGAACATCACAACACAACCCACGGTGAAGGGAATCTGAACAATAGCTGTACTGAATTCTCGTAATATTCGGAAAATATGCCAGTGTGAGGAAGAGGTGCTGTGTACCTCTAATCGGGCAAGAGGATTCAAATATCACGAAATATTGCCCAGGCTCGGAATAAACATACGCAGAAAATTTGAGTTCCGTGGTAGTTGTGTAGGGTATCGTATGGTCGGCCCCGTCCGACTATACTGCTCCGCTCACTGGTTTTAAATTCAATTGGGTTAGTTCTTGGGCCAAATAACTGGGCTGTAATAAATTCCGTATCATAAATGCGACCTGTACTTTGTATACAATTTAGCATGGATGGACAGACGGATGGACATGCATAAATCGACTCAGAAAGTGATTATATGCATAATATCAAAAGGAACCATGGAAGGAAGGAACCATTAGCGGCCGAAGTGTGCCGCTCGACGCATCCGATTTCAGTAATCTCCAATGAAAATACCCAAAAGTATACCTATTTTAAACGAATTGGTTTAGAACCGAGGATGTGCCGCCAGAAGCAATTTTGCATAAAGTACGCATATTATTCGCGTATCGATGTATTTTTGACCTATTCTCACACAGATTCGCGTATATAACAATACAAACATGAATGTATGTAAAAACAATTCGAAGAAAGACGCTATTATATATGCAATTTTGGCAAAATAAGTTTTTGCAATTTTTCCCACATTCAAGGTATCTATATTCGCCGTTTTATTGGGCGGAATTGAACATGACTGGGCTCATTAGATTCGGCACGTAAAAAAACTAAAATCACGTGGGGTTCCACGGCATTTAAAAGGAGTTTCTTATATTTAGACTCAAAAAATATGTTCTTTATACATCTTTGGGACCCGATTGCAACGAAGCTACGGTGAGCACATTCATGAGATATACACTAAACGAAGCGAAATCACGAGCTCTACAATCCTATATCCATTATCTGGATGCCCGTCCTGATTATAAGAAAAATTCAAAAAACACCGAAAATCCGGCTTCAAAATGACAGCATCAATTTTTGGGTGGATGCAGTGATTATATCGAAATATCATACATTACATGTCCATGTCCATGGGGTATTCTGCAACTTCGTCACTGATCACAAATCTGGAAGGAACACAAAAAACTCGTTGGCCTTTTTAGATTACCACCATCACAGCTTACACACCACTTATTATTTATTGCCAATATTTTAAGATTTTGACAAGAACACTTCATTTTATAGAAATGAATTTAAATTATATGCAGTATGTTCATATTTCGCGAGTTATAAGCTTGCAAACCTCAGTTTCAAGGAATGTAAAAGATTTTTTTTTAAATTCCCTTATATATATATAATACTCAGCGACGACGGTAATGTCGATTTCATAGTTCAGGATACTTGCTCAATCCGTTTCTCCAAATTCTTATAGTACCAAAGTTAGTAGTACTTTTCGTATACATGAGTACCCGCTTCCAAAACTACCTCCTTATATCAACCCTTCCTATTAACCTTTTACATGCTACGAAATTATATCAAATTAATACATTTTAGTACTCTTCGGATACATATAGTTCAAATGTCCAAACACCCTTCGCTACATCTATTCTATACTCTATCAGTGACCCTCATTTCAAATTTAAGAGTTATTCCTCAACCGATTCGCCTCATGTAAATTGTACCACATTTGGTAATTTTCGTGATGTTCTAATGTGAATTTCCAAAAACGCATCTTTATCTGACACCTTTGGACCAAGAGTGACCCCTACCCCGATTTACAAGATTCTAGTTTCAGCAGTTTCGTCTGGGTGTTGATGAATCGTTATGTCAGAAAGTAAGTCCATCAGTTTACTCTTTTATTGGTATGGATTCTTTAAGTCTTCAAATACATATGTGCAAAGTTACAAGTCTTTAGTATCATGTATGTTGATTTGCCAGCCGGTTGAATCTCGTCGAAATTTGAAATTGAGAATGGGTGGAAATTATTTATATTGGTCCACTTTTTACGGCACCACACAAATATCGTGGGTCTAATTTAATATTTTGGATTTTCATTGCGAAGAAAATCTCACTTTATACATGTTTTCCAATCGATTTGATATTTATACCCTTCACCCTTGTAACAGACAAAAGGAAACGAGATAGGCACATGGTTCCTTTTGAGAATATGCATAGAATCACTTTTTAAGTCGATTTATGCATGCCCTTCCGTCCGTCCGTCTGTCCATGTTAAATTGTAAACAATGTACAGGTCGCATTTATTATCCGAATTGGATGAAATTTGGCACAGCTCATCTATTTGGCCCAAGGACGAACCCAATTAGTGACATGCAATTGTAACATATTGTAACATACCCAAAGTGGTGAAGGGTATCATATAGTCCGACGCTTGGTCTACCTTTCAATAATTATCAATATGAGCCCATGTTTCTAATGGGGTGTCGAATCTTCGCAGTAAAAATATTAATACTGGTACATGGGTTGGTATAGCTCTCGACGCCTTTTCAGGTATTTTGAAGTATTTTGCATCATTCTCCATGTTCTTGTTACCCTACAAAAACACATTTATACATACAATTTTGTATATAGTTCAAGGGACATATCCCCCACATAAAGGTTCCGTCCCATTTTGGTACTTTTAAGGTTTCAGAACCCACCAAAATGGAAGTAATTTGAAAAGTTCTGTTTCCAGTCCATATAAAGAGGAACACGACCCACGATGGTGGGTCTTGCGTAACCGAAACAAAAATCCTGGGATACGGTTCTGGCTTAAGTAATCCTTAAGGGGTCATGTCAGAATATTGTCGAAATTATTATTATTTTTGTATGCTTTATACCAAATTGCAGTATCCGCCGTTGCAAATTGTTAAAAACTTTCAATTTTACCTTATTAAAATTTTGCTATTACACCATAACCTAATTTTCCTCGTGGAGGTCAAATTCCAAATATGAATCTCCTCATTTTGTGTTATTAAATCAAAATAATGAATTATGATATATCCGACAGATACACTTCTTCTTTACAAATCCTCCACAAAAAAATCCATCTATTCACTTGGCCTTTTCCATTTAAATTAGTCAGTTGGGTTGATGATATGAAAATGAATTGACTACAACTTGAAATTGCACTGCTACTGCTGTCGTTATTCGCCGTGCTCTAAGAAGTCATTTGTAATTTTATGAGTTGATGATATTTTTAGATTAATTAGTACTTGGTGGTGAATGCTGTTATTTGCTGGCGGTGTTGTCGATGTTGTTTTTGTTGTGTTCTTATTTTTAAACAACATGTTGTAAATTGTTTTTGCAATTGTTGCAAGTATTAATTAGTGCAACTTGGCGTTATGTGTTTTTTTTTCTTCGGGTTTCTAAATTTTTTACACTTTATATAGGAGGAGTAGCAGCAGCAACAGTAGACATACAGTCAATATGTTATGCACCAGTCTACGGGTGGTGAACGAACGTCATTTGTTCATGTCGTAAATCCCCCACCCAAAAGTTAGAAAATACATTTCACAGTTTTTTGCTGTTGTTGTTGTCGATGTTTTCTGTTTAGTTGTTCGCATTACCGCGAACTCTTACAAATTGGAGATGTTGTTGAAATGGCAAAATGTATGTGCAAATTAAACGTCAAATTATATGGTCTGACTAAAGTGATAAAATGTTGAGCATCTATGAAAACAAATGCATGAGTGAGAATTTGTCTGGCCTTCTGATGTATGGTGTGAGGAGGGAAAAATTTATTTGAAACTCTCAATTCGATAAAAATAAATATTCCAGAAAACTGAATTTTATTTTAAATTATTGTAAATCGGAAGAAAATAAAATGACCCGTTTGGGACTTGGAATACTGAAACAAGGAAGAAAAGCTCAAAAGGACGGGCAGACTAAATGATACCCTTCATAGACATAGCATCCTTGGAGGATATGAGCTATATTTAAATCTGAACTGATTTCAAACTTAACAAAATGTATTCCAGACTAAATTTAATACTCGCTGTTAAATTTCGTGAATATAGAACGATTGATAGACTCCTCGGTGCGCTTTTTACATAAAATCGGACGAAAATATATTTGGGAGCTATATCTATATCTGAACCTATTTCAACAAAACTTCACGGATGTCTATTTGTAGTAACTTCCATACGCTATGCAAAACTTTTGTCTCAATCGGACAAATATTGGGAGTTTGGTGCATCATTTACATAAAATCGGAGGAAACTATATAGGGGAGCTATATAAAAATCTGAACCGATTTCAACAAAACTTCGCATACATCAAACTGGACACAATTCAGTACGCTGTGAACAATTTTATCGCAATCTGATAGATACTGGCAATATGGTGCTCCATTTACATAAAATCGGACAAATCTATTAATGGGACCTATATCTTAATCTGAATCGATTCCAACAAAACTTCGCATACATCAATCTGGACCTAATTCAGTACGATGTGCAAAATGTTGTCTCAATAGGACGTACCTTGGCAGTTTGCTACACCATTTACATAAAATCGGACGAGGCTAAATATGGGAGCTATATATAAATCTGATCCGATTTCCTCCAATTTCAGTAGGGTTCGCCCTTGGGCTAATAAGTGACCGTGCATGACGAAAATAAAACTTTGTATACTTCAATCCGGTCGTAATTTTTAAATCCATTATTTTGAAGTTGATCGGCATGTTAGTGGTAACATCGCCCAGGAGCTAAAAATCGACCATAGAACTGTTTTAAAAAAATTTTCACAAAGCTGGATTCAAATAGAAGCTCGATGTTTGGGTTCCATACCAATTAACAGATAAAAATAGGATGGATCGAATTTCCATCTGCTAAGCCTTGGCCATACAGAATGAAATAGACCCATTTCTTAAACGGATGGTGACTGGAGATGAGAAATGCATCACATACGATAACCCTGAGCGGTGAAGCACCTCAATCGGTGTCCAAACCAGGACTAACGGGAAGGGAAGGGGATTATTTATTATGAGTTGCTTCCATATGGCCAAACTCTTATTTCGGATCTCTACTGTCAACAACTGGACCGTTTGAAGATAGAAATTGACCAGAAACGGCCAGAATTGGCCAATAGTAAAGGTATCGTGTTCCACCAGGACAACGCTAGGCCACACATATCCAGAAACTTCGCGAACTTGCTTGGGAAGTTTTGATGCATTCGCCATACAGTCCGGACTTGCCACCAAGCGATTATCATATTTTTCTTGCATTGCACTTCGTTTGAAAAATGAGTCTAGAACCATGAAAGTCCTGTAAATGGACAGAACCTTATATTGACATTTTTTTTCGAAGAAGTTTCCTGTCCAATAAGAATCTAAGATGTCAAATTACAAAGGAGGGCAGGCATAGACCAATATTTATACCCTTCACCACACTGTGATACAGGGTATGTAATGTCCAAACGAGTCAATTTGAATATTTAGTTTTCTATTTGAGTTCTCCATGATACCAACTAGCATTTGAAACAATGACTGTATTGTGCGGTGTTAAAATTCAACGTTGTTTGTATATTCAGAAGAGACAGCGGGAGCCATTGATACTAGCTTACAGTCGGTTAAGGGGTGGGTTCTTGTCCTTCTAAACATAAAAAAATACAATCCGAACATAAACAAAATTTATTTTAGACTCCCATGATATGCAAATAATTAAAATAAATCGAAAATCTGAAACTACTCTATAGGTCCAGAGCTATCCAACAAAATAAATCAAAACCCCTGATTGGATGCATATAAAAGAAGATAACTGCAAAACTGTCAATCACAAATAGCTCAATAGCATGAGAGGATCGGTTGTTTATTGATCCTATGGCCTCTAAACCCTAACCCTACCATGATCTTTTGGCCTGGCACTGTTAAAAAGATCCCTAACATGCCAATGTACATATCATTCCCACTACTTACATTCCCCTGTAAGAACTAAAACTTCTTAAGCGTTCATGTTAACAACTTGCTGTAGATAACAGCGTTTATTATAAATCTCTGTTATTTCAGTAGCTTATGTATAATCAGATATGTTCGAATCAAACATCATACATGTTGGATTCATAATTGTGAAACATAACTTTAATAATGTAAAATGCTAAGTCTAACATATTGTAACGGGGTAGGCAATAAGATATTCATGACTTCATTATTTTTGTAATATAAATAAAAATGAGAGCTATAATTCATTTTGATCTTGATTGTTTAATCTCTTTAAATAGACTTCAATATATGCGGTAAAGTTACGTTTTACATTCACGAATAATTCTTGTTTTAATTAAATTCTACTCTAGACAATATTTAGAAATTTTGAAACTTAAAATTAATTTAGAAAATATGTGGTAATTGTGGTCTTTTAATTATTGGTTCTATTAAATCATTGTGGGCTTACTATAGCAACATCTTTCATTAAACTGAATAGTGTATAATAATTATGTAACATTCATGATTCAGTGCTAATAACGATCAGATTGAACTAGGTTATGTAAATTTGAGTTTAGGTTAAATTTTGGCAGATTTTTAATAGCTTTAGGATATACTCTCACACTGCAGGAATCAAACAATTTTTTTATTACATAATCTACAAATCTGAGGTATATAAGCACTGATTTACGACACAAAAGAAATATAGCAAAGGTTTCACCGATGAACAAAAAAACATATTCAAGCCAAAAGAACTTTTATATTTCAGATTTTCATATGGAAAATTTTCCACTTACCGGAAGATCGATTGGGGTGCAGCTGTCGTCAAGGCCTTGAAGATCAGGATACCACACAAATGATAGGGTTACTTAAATTTTTAGTTAGTAAGGTTATCGTTAGATCGGAAATATATACTTATTCTTTAGCTTGAACTTTATCCATTGTAACCTTTGCTAAACCAATTTTATGCTTATGATGTCTGGCTGCATAAGAGATATATCCACAGTTAAATTAATAATAGATGACCGTCTTCGTAATCATAATTAGTAGGTTTTGTGGAACACTTTAATAAATGTGCGATGAGTTTTGAAGAGGCCCCAAACTACGGTAAAATCACATGCAGATTAATTTGTTTGGACCAGTTTTCCGTATGGTATTCTGAAGATTGATTGGTCAGGATAGAGGTGGCTTCTGGATAGCACATTAAAATACTATGTTAGACATGCACCAAGTGTAAAGATGGCTATAATTCGACCCGTAGAATGACCACCATGTCAAAGTTTTAAAGTTCACAAGCTGAATTATGTATCACGTTGGAAGCCCTCAAAATGGCGTAACCGCCAATTTTATGCAGGTTCCAGATATCTCCTAAGTGGAGTCGCATTCGGCAACTTTGCAAAACGTGATTGGCTATGGGTCTTCCAAATTTTTTTTATTCACTTTTAATATAGATCGAATAAAAGGTGACACACTTCTTGTACGGAGTTGTTATTTAGTAAATTTTAGTTTAAAAATTAATTTTACTGTGATAATATGTATTTTGTTCCTCTAAATGTTATCACTGCTGTATGTATTGCTCAGCTCGGGATTTGAAATGTAAAAGAATCATGATACTCTGTCAATCGATTAGGAAACCACAAAGGCAAAATGTTAAAACAAATTCACCACTAGTCAGTAGCTACAAGAAACGACGAAACGCAATACCGCTCAGCCATACAACAGAAAAATGTGGCTGCAAAATAACGTGACTTGCCTTATGCATCCCCCCACTCCGACTTACAGTGAAGATAGGCTTAAATAATCGGATCATGTTTTAGTACACTTCATCAACCAATTAGGTTGGCCTGAGCGACAGAGGAAGTTAGCAGAGGTGTAACATCATAAAGACGTATAGGTCACACAATTTGCAGCTTGCGGTACCCAATGGTCTTCTTCAATGCAGCATTATTATTTATCGAAAACGCTGGGAAAAGAATAGCAATGAATTAACATACACATTATATATCATCTATCAATTTTGCTTAGTGTCCATCTATGAATGCCCTTTTACAAAAAAAAACCAATGGTTTCCAGATAATAAAAAAATATTAAGAGTGAAGTGAGGATTGAACCTCGAACCTCGGGTATGCGCGTCTAACGTCCGTCCGTTTGCCTATCGTTGTTGTGGTTGTGAGTGGGAAGAACAAGAATATTACATTGTAATTTGCCAGCGGTTACTATTTTTAGACCTATCTCAGCTTACAGCGAATATGTAACAGGGAGATGGAGAATACATGTAACATCATCACGAAACTTTCTGTTAGTAACATAGCTACTGATGTTATTGACATCTTACTGTTACCAATGAATGAACAGTAACATCTCAATATTACAAACCTGGTAATATTTATAAATTTATAAACATATTAACAGGAGATACAATTTTTAAGAACGTATATCTTTGCCATGATACGTACCAGTAGCGCCAGTTTCTTCATCTCGCAGTTTGTAGTAATTATTTCCAATTTTCGATAGGACTGTAGCTTTAATAAAAACCGGTGCTAACTTGGCATTAAATTGGTTTGCAGCATTGCTCTGAGCAAAGTTACGGCGGTAAACCGTTTGACCCTCGTTATAGGAGGTTGGTCGGGCTCGAAGATCGTAATGCCTTTTATTGACATCATGGGCAGCCAGTATGTTTTTCCTCAGTTCTTTTCTTATAATAGCCAATTGATCTTCTCTATTTAAGGATACCGACGGTTCATCTAAAAGTTGAATGTTTCTTAAGAGACGATAGGATTCGCCATGAGTCATCATGTGTATACCAAAAGTGGCAAAATAAGGCGAACATTTAATGGTAGTGTGAAGGGAATTCCTTAGGGCACAACTTATTGAGCTTATATGCTCGTCCCACATTTTGTGGTCACTTTTTAAATAAGAACGGATTCCCGCGATAATCGAACGATTCACCCTTTCCGACGCGTTTGCTTGTGGGGAGTATAATGCCGTATACACGTGCGTTATTCCAAGTTTGGTGAGGAAAGCGTTGAACTCGTTCGATTTAAATTGGGAACCGTTATCGCTCACTAGATGTTCGGGTACGCCGTAAACATGAAAAATGTCTTTTAGTAGGAATTCTTGAATCGGCTTTGAAGAAAATCTTTTCAGTGGACATAACCAATGAAATTTGGTTAGATGGTCCAACACAATAAATAAGCCAATATAGCCATTCTTCGATCTAGGATAAGGTCCTAGAATATCGACATATATGCGTTGGAAAGGTCGGACAACTGGTACAGTTTTCCCCATTTCGGGACGGAGGACTGTATTTGGATGTTTGGACCCTTTGCATACATCACACTGCTCTACATATTTTCGAACATCGGTTAGTAACCCAGGCCAGTAAAAGTTCCTACGAATTAGTTCGATAGTTTTACCCATTCCTCCATGGGCGGTTATTGGAGAAGTATGTGCTCTGGATATTACGGATTGTCGCAAATTAAGCGGCACCCATAGTTTCCAAGCTTTTTCTTCTTCGGTCGGGTCTCCCGAATAATGTTCAGTTCTTATATATACAAACTTATCCAGGATTTTTATATCTGGATATTTTTGTACATTTTCATTAACCTTATCCTTTAGGTGGGTATAGTCGGGGTCGTCAAAGCAGCTGGAAGTTAAATCTATTTCCGGTTCCACGGATTCCAAAGCAGATACCTCAGGATTAGGAATTCTCGACAGAGCGTCCGGCACTATGTGATCTCTTCCCTTTCTGTGGCTTATAGTGAAAGAATAGGGTTGTAATTTAAATACCCAACGGGCTAATCTACCAGTTAGGTCTGGTTGTTTCATAAGCCACTGAAGAGAAGAGTGGTCCGTTACTACTTCAAAGTCTTGCAACTCTAAGTAGCAACGAAACCGCTTTATGGCCTCAACCGCCGCTAAACACTCTCTCTCAGTAACGCTGTAATTGCGTTGAGAGGTGTTTAGTTTTTTGGACATGAAGGCGATGGGCCTTTCCAGTCCTTCATCGTCGATTTGGACAAGCACCGCTCCGATTCCAAAATCGGAAGCGTCGCAATGTAGATAAAATTTTTTATGGAAGTCGGGGTTAGCTAGAACTGGGGCGGTGGTCAGGCGCTTTTTGACTTCTTCAAATGAAGATTGGGCTTCTTTTGTCCAATTAAATTTCCTTTTAGACGACAAGGTCTCGGTGATGGAAAATGTTAGTGTAGCGAAATTTTCAATAAAGCGCCTGTACCACCCAGCCAAGCCTAGGAAACCTCGCACTTGCTTGATCGTTTTAGGTGTAGGCCAATTGGTTATGGATGCTACTTTCTCGGGGTCAGTTTGTATACCCCCATTACCAATAACGTACCCGAGGTACTTTACCTGGGTAACGCAGAATTGACATTTGTCAATGTTGAGAGTGAGATTTGCCTTCCTAAACTCTTCAGCGATTCTAACCAATATGGAGATGTGGGTAGCGAAGTCTTCAGATATGATTACCAGGTCGTCGAGGTATCCGAAGACGCAATGCTTAAGGTCCGGCGGTATGATTTGATCCATTAGGCGGCACATGGTTTGGGGTGCGTTGCACAGACCAAAAGGCATCACGACGAACTGATACAACGGACGACCTGGTATCGTGAACGCCGTTAGAGCCTTGGATTTTTCAGACAACCCTATTTGCCAATACGCGTCCTTTAAGTCCAATTTAGTTATAATATTGGCTTTAGGAAGGCGCGCAAAGATGCCCTCAATGCTTGGGAGTGGGTAAGCATCCTTTTTGGTGGCTTGATTAAGGCGTCTAGCGTCCAAACAAAGCCGCACTTTATTTGGCTTGAGAACAAGGCGCATCGGAGACGACCACGGAGAAGATGAAGGTTCGATGACCCCTAATGCCAACATCCTGTCAATCTCCTGAAACATCAGCTTCTCCACAGCTGGAGAAACTGGATAGAAACGTTGTTTTACTGGCCGTGAATCCCCTACGTCTATCTCGTGTTCTATTAATTTGGTTCTTCCTAAGCCTTGAGCAGAAAAATCTGGAAATAATTTTATTATGGCATTTAATTGGGTGATTTGCGTGGACGTCAATGGATATTTTGTATTGTCGTTACTTTCGATGGTGCAAATATTATTAAGCTCAGCGTTGCTTTCCATAGTAGTGACAGAAAGGTTACAATTAGAAAGTATATCACCATCCGATATGAAGGCAGAATGAAAAACATCGGATGCAAGGTTAAAAACCTTCCAAAAATCGAGTCCCAAAATTACTCTTTGAGTTATTGTTGGTACTATTAGGAACTTTACCCGTTTTTTCTGATCTCGAAATGAGACTTCTACATCTAAAAATCCAAGTGTTTGTTGTACTGTACCATCGGCGGTTCTCACGCACGATTTGGTTGGTGTAAATTGTGGGAAATGGGAGAAGTCAGTCAAGGCTAGGTTGGAACCAATACAGGATATATTGGCCCCTGTATCCAGTAATCCATATTCCGAAAAATTCAAAAAGTTTATAAAAGCATAATAACGTTTATCCTTGGTATTATGGGTTATAGAGGAAATTATAAATTTTCGCGTTTCTTTTCGTCTTTTATAATATTTTCTCAGCCTCAAGGTTGATCTTTTTGGACGACTTTGTGATATAACGCAAACCCCAAACAATTTGTTTCTTTTGGAGATATATTCTGTATACCGCTCGTGATAGGGTTTTATTGGGTACAATCTAGTGCCCACAGTGTTGTCTACGTCATACGGACGTTGAAGAATTTTAATTGGAGGTGTTATTTTAGTGATTTCGGTATTTATTTGTCTAGCAGATAAAGGAGTTATTGACGATTCTGGGGAGGATTTTGACTCATAAAGTTTTTTGAAGTCGACAATTTCCTGTTTACACATCGAGAGCATTGGGGCTTGTAGACATTTTTGGTTCCACACCCATAACAGAATATGGTACGGTCTCGCAAGCATTCGTCCCAAAAATGTCCTACCTCGTCACAATTCCAGCACTTTGGTGGGTTATTATTGTGATTTAAAGCGTTCACACTAATATCTGTGTTTGATTCAGGATCGACCTCTTCGGAATGGTCAAGCTCTGCAATATTTTTTCGAAACCCGAAATTTCCTGACGAAACTGGTTTGTTGGGTATGCTTTTACGGTATTGTTCGTCACAGAAGAGTTTTTCCCTTTTCTGTACCAAATTGCGCAAGTGAGCAATTGTAAACACCGGTACATAAATGAGTTCGTGGCGTATTTCTGGCCTCAAATTTCTCAATAAAATTTCCACCAATTCCTCTTCGGGCATTGGCTGCGAAAGACGATCTACTAATGTGCTTACTGCATCGTAGAAATTTTCAAACGTCTCTCCTGGTTTCATCTTCCGACTTCGAATTTCTTCTTTAATGTCGAAACTAGACCTCATGTCCTTGTATTGACACTTGAGAGCAGCGCAGAACGATTCCCACTGTGTGGAGTCCACCTGCTTGTGGTATCTCCAATACCATTCTCGTGCCTTGCCAGTCAATAGCACGGGAATGTGTTTACAGATAACACTAAAATTATTGTCGAATTGTTCGGCGGTTAACGATTTAATTCTATATAAGAATTCATCAACGGTGAGACCCGAACTAGACCCATCAAATTTTACATTCCAGTTCTGCACGATGGCTGTAATTTTTTCTGGACGCATAATGGAGTCTATGTTACTAAGATGTGATCTATTTGAGGAGTTTTCTAAAGGATATGGTACACCCTGATTACCTCCAAGCGGTTGGCTATTCGGTGGTCTTAAAATTGGGGATTGAACCTGATGGTTGCTATGGTTAGTAGAGGATAAATTTAAACTTTCAAAAAATTTAGATATATTGTTCTCTATCATTTTATTGATTCGAGCGTAGTCAATTTCTACAGTATTTTGAACGGGTGGTTCCAAATCGGTTCTGGTTTGTTGGGGAGGGTAATTATTTGTTGGTAATGGCGAACACGGTATGTCACCGTCCCGCAAGATACGACTATCTGCTGAAGGGGTATTCTCCTGATTACTAACAAATAATGTTTTACTTAAACTCCTTGTGTTTGGTCTGAAGGATAATGCACCTCTACCCTTTCCTCGTTTAGGAAGATTGCGGGGTTTTTTATTAGGTTCATCTTGATTCACTAACGAAGTGTTTTCAACGTGACTATATTTTCGTAAATCCGAAAGTTGACACGGAATTTTGCAATGTGGACACTCCGAAGACGAGGATAGAGATTGTTCTACACATTGCCTATGGAAAATATGGTCACATGTGGAAATAAGGTAACATTCCTGTGATTCGTAGAGTAAAACTTGTTCACAAATTGAACATTGGTCTTCATTGAAATTGAGCGATTGAGCTCCAAGCTCAGTGGCTAACGATTGAGGAGGAGTTCGATGAGTCATTTTATTAGGCAAAAATTTTGATAAAAATAAAAAAATAAGGGTTTTGCAAACGAATGATATAAGGATTTTGGTCTATTAAGACGTGTGTGAATAATATTCATAAAGGTTCTTACTTTTGGGGAATTAAAGAGATGGGAACTTATAAGATTGAGTATAGTCTGTGATTGACATGGAACAAAAATTGGCTATTGTATAGGGGCTTTGGTATTTTTGGTGTAGAAATAAACTGAGTTCGTAAACCAGCTTACTGCTCTCTTGGCCGAACTGAATTTTGGGGACTTTAAAAGGCATCTGAGTACGCTGATAAAGTGTTCCGCCAAAACTCAGGAAGCTGATACCTCAACAAAGGACAATCTATTTCTACCACCTACAAAAACCACTATGTTAATTTAGTTGAGAAATTCCTAAGAGATATTTCACAACTTTTAAGCTATAGTTATAAAACTTGTTCTCGGTCATATATCCCGAAACCATCAGCATAACGAAAATCCAGAGAAGTTCTACAAAAATACCTTATAAGTTGGAACATTTCCTTCAGATATCCCCACAATTTAATTTAATGAAGTCTACGTATTTTAATGAAATTTAAATATTCTGAGGCAAGAAAATATTGGAAAAATCCAACTATTCTTGCCCCACGTTGGGCGCCATTCTATGTAATGTTCAAACGAGTCAATTTGAATATTTAATTTCTATTTGAGTTCTGCATGATACCAACTAGCATTTGAAACAATGACTGTATTGTGCGGTGTTAAAATTCAAATTTTTTTGGTGTATTTAGAAGAGACAGCGGGAGCCATTGATACTAGCTTACAGTCGGTTAAGGGGTGGGTTCTTGTCCTTCTAAACATAAAAAATACAATCAGAACATAAACAAAATTTATTTTAGACTCCCATGATATGCAAATATTAAAAAAAAAATAAATATAAAATCTGAAACTACTCTATAGGTCCAGAGCTATCCAACAAATAAATCAAAACCCCTGATTGGATGCATATAAAACAAAACAAAACTGCAAAACTAACAATCACAAATATCTCAATAAAATAATGAGAGGATCGGTTGTTTATTGATCCTATGGCCTCTAAACCCTAACCCTACCATGATCTTTTGGCCTGGCACTGTTAAAAAGATCCCTAACATGTATATGTAAATATCATTCCCACTACTTACATTCCCCTGTAAGAACAAAAACTTCTTAAGCGTTCATGTTAACAACTTGCTGTAGATAACAGCGTTTATTATAAATCTCTGTTACTTCAGTAGCTTATGTATAATCAGATATGTTCGAATCAAACATCATACATGTTGGTTTCATAACTGTGAAACATAACTTTAATAATGTAAAAAGCTAAGGCTAACATATTGTAACGGGGTAAACAATAAGATATTCATGACTTCATTATTTTTGTAATTTAAATTAAAATGAGAGCTATAATTCATTTTGATCTTTTATTATCTCTTTAAATAGACTTCAATATATGCGACATTGGTAAAGTTATGTTTTACATTGACGAATAATTCTAGTTTTAATTAATTTTTACTCTAGACAATATTTATAAATTTTTGAAACTTGAAATTAATTTAGAGAATATGTGGTAATTGTGGTATTTCAATTATTGGTTCTATTAAATCATTGTTGGGTTACTATAGTAACATCTTTCTTTAAACTTAATAGTGGATAATAATTATGTAACATTCATGATTCACTGCTAATCACGATCAGATTGAACTAGGTTATGTAAATTTGAGTTTAGGTTAAATTTTGGCAGATTTTTAATTGCTTTTTGATATACTCTCACACTGCCGAAATGAACAATTTTTTTATTACATAATCTACAAATCTGAGGGATAAAAGCACTGATTTATGAAACAAAAAAATATAGCAAAGGTTTCACCGATGTCAAAAAAAAAAAAAAAAAACATATTCAAGCCAAAAGAACTTTTATATTTCAGATTTTCATATGGAAAAGTTTCCACTTACCGGAAGATCGATTGGGGTGCTGCTGTCGTCAAGGCCTTGAAGATCAGGATACCACACAAATGATAGGGTTACTTAAATTTTAGTTAGTAAGGTTATCGTTAGATCGGAAATATATACTTATTCTTTAGCTTGAACTTTATCCACTGTAACCTTTGCTTAACCAATTTTATGCTTATGATGTCTGGCTGCATAAGAGAGATATCCACAGTTAAATTAATAATAGATGACCGCCTTGGTAATCATAAATAGTAGGTTTGTGGAACACTTTAATAAATGTGCGATGAGTTTTGAAGAGGGCCCCAAATTTACGGTAAAATCACATGCAGATTAATTTGTTTGGGTCAGTTTTCCGTATGATATTCTGATGATTGATTGGTGAGGATAGAGGTGGCTTCTTGATAGCAACATTAAAATACTATGTTAGACATCCACCAAGTGTAAAGATCGCTATAATGCGACCCGTAGAATGACCACCATGTCAAAGTTTTAAAGTTCACAAGCTGAATTATGTATCACGTTGGAAGCCCTCAAAATGGCGTAACCGCCAATTTTATGCAGGTTCCAGATATCTCCTAAGTGGAGTCGCATTCGGCAACTTTGCAAAACGTGATTGGCTATGGGTTTAAAAGAAATACAGCCAGTTATCTAACACTGATTTTTTTATATTTCTGGCAATCAATATTTACCTTCCAAATTTTTTTTTATTCACTTTTAATATAGATCGAATAAAAGGTGACACACTTCTTGTACGGAGTTGTTATTTAGTAAATTTTAGTTTAAAAAATAAATTTTACTGTGATAATATGTATTTTGTTCCTCTAAATGTTATCACTGCTGTATGTATTGCTCAGCTCGGGATTTGAAATGTAAAAGAATCATGATACTCTGTCAATCGATTAGGAAACCACAAAGGCAAAATGTTAAAACAAATTCACCACTAGTCAGTAGCTACAAGAAACGACGAAACGCAATACCGCTCAGCCATACAACAGAAAAATGTGGCTGCAAAATAACGTGACTTGCCTTATGCATCCCCCCACTCCGACTTACAGTGAAGATAGGCTTAAATAATCGGATCATGTTTTAGTACACTTCATCAACCAATTAGGTTGGGCCTGAGCGACAGAGGAAGTTAGCAGAGGTGTAACATCATAAAGACGTATAGGTCACACAATTTGCAGCTTGCGGTACCCAATGGTCTTCTTCAATGCAGCATTATTATTTATCGAAAACGCTGGGAAAAGAATAGCAATGAATTAACATACACATTATATATCATCTATCAATTTTGCTTAGTGTCCATCTATGAATGCCCTTTTACAAAAAAACCAATGGTTTCCAGATAATAAAAAAATATTAAGAGTGAAGTGAGGATTGAACCTCGAACCTCGGGTATGCGCGTCTAACGTCCGTCCGTTTGCCTATCGTTGTTGTGGTTGTGAGTGGGAAGAACAAGAATATTACATTGTAATTTGCCAGCGGTTACTATTTTTAGACCTATCTCAGCTTACAGCGAATATGTAACAGGGAGATGGAGAATACTTGTAACATCATCACGAAACTTTCTGTTAGTAACATAGCTACTGATGTTATTGACATCTTACTGTTACCAATGAATGAACAGTAACATCTCAATATTACAAATTTTTAAAATATCCCCCAATATAACGGTACCACCATTAGTGTTTTGGAGTTTATGCACTTTTTTAACAAATTAGCTGTAATTTGATACATTATAGCTGTAATTAGATACATTATTGGACATTGGATAACAAATTTCTTTATCAAAAGTCATCGATATTGATCTACTTTTTTAGGGTAGCCTCCACAATCCCCGAACGTCAACTGGTATAAAAGTTTGTCCCGGTCGAACTTAACGATGTTTTTACTTGTTATTAGATGTCCTCATTTTCTATCGAATCGTAATAAAAAACTGTCAATAATAGTACTCAAAACTAAATTATACTTATCTATATATATAAATATAATTACTGTATTACTGTATTCATAGTTTTTGGTAGAAAGATTTGCTACCATATGAGAAATCAAAATACTAATTTTGGCTAATTTTGGATAATTACGGAATAATGGGGAGTACCGTTATATGGGAGCTATCATAAAAAGTGGGTCGATGTCGCCAAGAGTATCAAATTACAGACAAAATGCCGAATATTAAGGGTACCGTTATATGTGGGGCTACCTCGAAACTTGAGTCAATATTTATAATTTTTAGTAAGTAGGTTCGCGATACATTAAAACCAAAAATACCATATTACAGAAAATTCGGTTGAAAACCATGTCCAACATCCCCCTATATATCCCATTTTCATTACCAAACTTCCAATTTATGTTGGCCAATTTAATATACACTTTACCTTATGGTGAACGGTATAAAACACTTACTTAGCATTGGGCTACCGTTATCTGGAAGTCGTATAAACATATTGGGAACGGATCTAATTAAATCCGAATTCTAAATGATAATTTAGGCTCTTGGTGTCTAAATTATATGACTTTATTTAAATATGAATTCAATTATTACAAAAATTATATCCAAGGAAATTTTAGAAGGGAAAACAACGTTTTCCGGTTCGACAATTGCCTCGCACATTTGTCAATTATGAATGAATTTATTTTCGATGGCAAAAAGACTCGGTCATAAACATCAAAATGGTAGATACTCAGAACTGTAATGCTCCTTTATGTGAATGTCATGGTATTACAAACGATGTGTTTTGGACCCAACCCAACTGAAACTTGATATTTTATACTGCAGAGAATTATATTGAATTGTGTGCTTTAGCTTCTGATGTAACGATCAAGATCGGTATATGGGAAAAAATATAAAAAGTTTATCTTCGCCAATCATTCTCATACATATTTCTTAGCCAAAAAAAAATATTGTTTATGTAAATATGAATAGAAATATGAAAAGAAATTATTCCTTAATAATATTGCTAAGGCAAGACAACGTTTGCCGAGCCCGCTAGTATTAAATAAAAACCGTTAGCAAGTATTACGAATTGTTTTTGTTCGAAAAAATTAAATTATCATAATGGCGATTTCTAATTCTCTCATATAATTTATAAAATTTCAATGGGCAACACTGAACTCGAAAATTGCTCGGGCTTTGTTTGCTAAAAATCTTGCTAAGCAGCAAGATGTTTAGTCTTCATGGTAAGCTTTTGTTGTTAGTCATTGTGTAGTTAGTTGTTCATTGATATTTTGTAGATGCTGATCAAGAAGCTTTAGTTTTGCTTTATAAAATTTGTTGTAATTTGTTGCAGTTGTACATGGCTGTGCCTCATATTTTGAGGATGAATTTAGCAAGCAATGCGGTAATTTTCGGTGTTTTTCCTATTTTGGAGTTAGCATTATAAACCCTGGTTGTACTCAATAACGATAACGATCTCACACTAATAGGATAAAACTATTGTTTCATTGCATTCTTTGTTCGGCGATAAACACAATGAAATAAAATAAAAACCGTGACAATTCAAGTTTTTTTTGTGGATTTATATCAAACTAATTTGCTTGACATTAGATCGTAGTTCAGTAAACAATAATATATCTGCCAGAAAGAGAATATCGTTAAGAGAAAAATATAAAGGAAATAATATTAAAGGTACGGGGACAATTCGGAAACTTTAGCCTAGCACTAAGCGCGGTATAAACAAAAAAAAGATAAGTGTTTTAGAAACTTCCATATCTCACATGAACCATAGGTGCCCAAAATTAAAATGCGTTAGTATGTGTGAGAGAAAACAGAACAGTACTGAACAAAATTGTGTGTACATTTTTGGGGTCGGAAAAAATTATTGATGGATTTAATTTTTGTTATTATATAAATTAAAAGCATTATTAAAAATGTTTTTATATGAATTACAAATTGTATATGTCACAAACATCAAATAAAGTTTATAAAGTAGCATATACCGAGATAATAATCATATTATAATATTAAATATTACGATAATTATCAAATATTTAATTCTTAAAAAAACAGCAATTTTTCAGTTGTTTTTAAAATTTTTTAAACATACAAAACGCATTTTAAATAATAAAATAAAAATCCAAAATATACTGAAACACTTTTATCCCTAAGTGTTATTTCGTTGATTTTCTAGTTGTGCGGACCCGACGTCGCGCGCGCACCCCAGCATGTGTTCATTCGTTGCCTGTCAAACAACGACTGACTGAAAGAGCATAACAATGCGTGTGAGTAGGCAGCTACTTTAAAGTATACTGATGGGCACCTATGACATGAACACATTTTAAAATTTGTTTCGATCTGGGAACTCCTTCGTATACAAACAGGTGTTCAAAAAAGAAGCATCCGCAATTTTCTTTACAATGGAAAAATATTTACATAAAAAAGGTTTATCGGGACAAGAAATTAATAATGATATGTTGAATGTGTTATGTGAAAGTGCTCCTTCATATGCAACAGTACAAAATTAGGTTGTGGAATTTAAGCGTGGTCGTACAAGCATTGAAGATAAACCACGTAGTGGAGTCCAAAACAGCAGCAACATTAAATGATCGACGAATCAAATTGCGTGAAATTGCTAATATCATGGGTATCTCAAATGATCAAGTCCATTTAATTTTGCATGAAAAACTACAGATGAAAGAGCTTTCTGCAAGATGGGTAGTCGATCAAAAACGCATAAGAATTACCATTTCTCAAGCTTGTTTGGATCGTTTTAAGCGAAATAAAATGGATTTTAAGCGTCGTTTCATGACTGTTGATGACACATGGAGAGAAAACAACAATCCAAACAATGTATTGAAGCTGGAGGAAGTGCCCCAAAGAAAGCAATTCAATCGGCAGGTAAGGTTATGTCAAAGTTTTTTTGGGACTTGAAACAATATTTTATTTAAAACAATAAACAATAAATAAAAACAACTAAATTTTATATTTTTATGTGTATAGAATACCAATAAAAATTATAGCGGTCATTTTGACCGTTTTTCAATTTCAAGTACAAAAATAATTGTGTATATTATGACACAGCTTTTTAAAATTTGGTGACTTTTTGTACCACATAGAACTACGTTTATTAATCATAGTTGCTGCTCCCTCCCCTCTTTCATTTCCTGTATTCATATGTGCTATACCTATATTGCCTAAAAGCGGTCATTTTGGCCTCTTGGACTTTTATTATTGAATAAAGTAAATGTCTTATATGACCAGATCAGTACAACAACATGAAATACCGTTTGTTACTCTAGACACACAAACGAACACACAAGTCGGCAAAAATCAATTTTATATTTGCAGTCGATTTCACTATTAGAGTAAAAACTTCCTCTTTTTCGAACATTTTGACTCGCGCTCTTATTTTTCAAAAAGAGAAACTCGTGAGCCCTCCCATCGCAAACAAATAATAACAACAAAGTTTAAAAATATTACTTTACAAAATAAAAATTCTTTCAGAATGAAGTCATTTTGACAGCTTTTCGGCAATATAGGTATATACAAAATTCCAGTCTTCTAGTGTTAAATTGATTAAAAAGTGCCTACATTATCTAAATACTACATTTATTCAAATGACATCAAAATCACACAATTACGTTTTTCGGTACGTGTTGGGAAAAATTATGTGTTTTGGTTCGATGAAATAATGTCATCATATTTATTTATTTTTTACATTAATACAACATATTTCAGAAAAAATCCGTAAGGGAAGCAGTTGTCGGACATTGCCGACTATATGGTACTCTTTACTACTTTGGGTATATGTATTGGCATTCGTAGTAGTTCATAAAAGATTCCAATATACTTTTTCACAGAAAAACGTCTGATTTAAAATAATATCATAGATTACATGTAATTTGTACATTGAATTTTGGAAAATTCATGTATAATTTCTTTAAAACAAAACAAAATTTTATATATTTCAGTACCGCCAAATATAAAAATTATTAATACAAAAAATGTCAATCATTTATTAAATTATTGTTCCAATTGATTTAATTTGAAGTATATTTCTACGATGTCAGGTGTTCATAAGTACCATTAAGAATTTCACAGAACGAATCTCCACCAACCTGTATGAATAAACAACAAAAACTTGTTTATAGTCAATTTTAGAACATTGTCGACGACATTTGTTGTTCACTGTTTACTATCGTTATCTACAAAGTGCTGGAAAATGTAAAACAAAAACACAAAAGAACATTTTCACTGCTCATTTCATTCTTTATCTTCGAAGGCAATAGCGATGATAAGTACTTCGAGCAAACAAAAAGACGACAAACAATAACAAAAGCAATCACCAATATACCAATGGAAATAGAAATTACTTATCTATACTCCTAAATTTACTTCTAAAAAAATGTATAAACAAGCATAACCTCATTCCATATTCAATCTTTTTACGATTGAAAACATTTAATACAAATGTATTGAATTCACATTTGTTCCTTTTGCCCATTTCGAGGGCAATCAACGATTCCGTCATTTGTGATTTGAAGTGAGCTAATAATTCTTTATAACGCAGTATAACAAATATTTGTATAGTAAATAAAATGCAAGAAAATATCATGACATCGAAAAATTCCTTTAAAAACCAACACAGAAGAGCTATTTTATATAGTCCGCTCGATTGAAAAATAATACACTTACCCACCTGCTTACTAGCGGGTGTATGAGATTAGTGTGAAATACAACCAATTTGTAATTTTCTTCCTGTGATGCAAATTTTAATTTAGTATCGAGCTAGTTTGATAGCACCACGTCGTATTTGTTATTTTGAAATCTTTTGGGCGAAAATTGGTAGCGTATCCAATTCTTTAAACCTACATTTGTCAATTATTGAACATTTTCAAAATATTTTATTTTTTCAATTGGATTGACGTTGTATTGAAACTATTTTATGTGAAAATAAAATATTATATCTTTGAATGTACACGCGATCATTGTATGTACACGTTGTCCATAAATTACACGTACATTTTGTGATAAACGCATGAATGAAAATCAGAAGACATTCGGAATAGAGTTCTGATTCTAAGACACATGACCCAGATTATTTTTCATGAAAATAATAATAATAGTTCCATAGGGCCACGTTGTTCCTTAAAGTACCTAAAATATTGCTATGTCAAGGGAAATATCAAATCAGGTGGTACCATATGGTGGTTATATGCCTAATCGTTGGTCAATATTTTTGAACTTATAAACACAACACCTCGAATATATACAATACCAAAAATGTCTATCATAGATCTCATATGGAAAGAGAACAACTATCAAAAACAGCAACATTAAAAAGAACTCCACTAAGAACATTTATTATAAAAATTTAAGATATGTCTATAAAATTGCAAATACCTTAATATGTCAACTACCGATATATAGAGCATTATGTGGCAGTAGGTTGTCCGTGCTTTGAAAAACTAATAAATTAATGTATCCTTAATATCAAATTTATTTAAATACTAGCGGACACGGCAAACGTTGTCTTGCCTAGCAATATTGTTGATGTATAATTTTCGGAATTTTACGTTTGTTTTTATACCCTCCACCATAAGATGGATTGTACAGATTCTTGTAATACCTTGGTATTTATCAAATCAGACTTAAAGTAACATTACAGTACCGAAAATCTAAAATTTGAGGTTAATGCGCGAGTCATGTTGCTATTTTTGTTTCGGTGGATATAAGGTTAAGAATTATTGAATTCGTGGAAAATAAATTTATATGCACATATAAGTTAGACCTTCGGTTATAATTCAATTTTTCCCAATATATTTATAAGACTTTCAAATAACGGTAGCGCAATATAAAGCTAGTTTTTTGTAACCTCCACGATTTAAAATACAACTTTGAAATTTGCACATACATTTCTACTTCTTATAAGATATTTGATATTGAAAATGTTCAACAGAATTGCTTCTAATTTAATATTAGGAATACTTATTGAGCAGGAAATCTCCCTAATTAATAATATTAATATTGACCCAAGTATTCGGATAGCTCCCATACAACGGTATCCCTTAATATTCGGTATTTGGCTGTAATTTTATATTCGCCCAAGCTTCCACAATCTAATCGGCTGTAATTTGGTATTTGGTTGTTATTTGGTAGAATGAATCCTACTAAAATTATCCATATTGGTCCACTCTTTGAGGTAGCTCCCATATAACGTTAATCAAAATAATCCATATTTTGGGAAGTTTGTTCCAGCTATATCTAAATCTGAACCAATTTTCACGAAATTTAACACACATCGTTCTAGATTTAATTCAGTACGCTATGCCAAATTTCGTGCAAAACGACGGATATAAATACATAAAATCGGACGAATACATATATGTGAGCTATATCTAAATCTGAACCGATTTTCCCGAAACTCGCCATTCATCATTCTAGACTTAATTCAGTACGCAATGCCAAATTTCGTTCAAATCGAAAGATATAAGGGGACTTTGGTGCACTATTTACCTAAAATTGCTATGCAAAATTTCGTGCAAACAGAAGGATATATAGGGATATATCTAAATCTGAACCGATTTTTCCCAATTTCAATAGGGTTTATCCTTGGACCAAATAAATGAGCTGTGCCAAATTTTATCCAATTCGAATCTAAACTGCAACCCGTACTTTGTTTACAATTTAACATGGACAGAGGGACGTACGGACGAATGGACGGGCAGACGGACATGCATAAATCGATGATGCTATGCTATGCATATTCTAAAAAGGAACTATGGGTCTATCACCCTTATTTTTGCCTGTTACAAACATATGCACAAAGACATAATACCCTGTACCACAGTGTGGTGAAGGGTATAAAAAGTGAAAAAAACGTTAAGTTCTGCCGGACCGAACTTAGGATATCCTCCACCATATATATACTGACAGTTACTTGAAATTACAGTTACAACCCCACGAGGAACTGTTCTATTGCGAAGTATTGTTAAATCTCCTGATGTAAAGAAAAATGGGTTGGATATTGGGCATATTAAAAATAAGTGAACCTCCACAAACAAGATATATTTTAAACTACTGAGGACCTGAAACATTAAAATACTGTCAAAAATATTAATATTAAGTTTCTAATGTTTCCACTATAGAGTATTGACATTTATTAGCAATGATGTCTCCCACGCCACGGAGAACTATGTTAAACTGTCGAGACTTCTGATGTAAGGAATAATGGGGAATATATGAAACATACCAAAAAGTGACCTATACCGACAATTGTGCCACACTAGTTTGTCACCCAAATTCTCATGAAGCAAAAATTTCAAACCCCTAAATCGTGGTCCGATATTGATAACGCATGGTAGGTTTCAACATTATATAAAATTCTCAATGTTCTGCAATTTACAGGGCAAATTTATTTGTGGCGCTATACCTAAGGGCGATCAATATTGATTACATCGTATAAAATTACCGAACAATTGGAGCCATTATATGAGGTACTATGCCTAATTGAGGACCGATATAGCTCGTTTTCGAACCCAACATTTTCGTTTTGTATCACAATATCTTCCTTCACCATAAATATTGTATCGATAGGTATTTTTATATACCGTCTAGGCATAATGCGGCCGATATAGTTTATTCTCGAAACTGACGGTCTAGGTTTTTATCTCGATATGTTCCGAGAGTAGACTTATTACAACAGATGGCTAAATCGACAAAATCGTCTGAGAATTCCATACTTTGTAGGTTATTAACTGACAATTTAAGAATATCCCCAATACTGGTGAAATGCGACTATACGGAGATAACCCCAAAACGGGGAACAAACCAGTTACTTATTTTAATATAAACCAGTAAGGAAAGTTCAAAAGTCGGACGACTATATGATATCCTTCACTATTTGGGGTACATACAAGATTTCCTAATAATTATGGTGCACCAATTACATGAACTCAGACGAAAATATATTTACATCTGAATATTTTTTTTCAAAATTCAATGCGCGTTATTGTAGCTCCAATTTGATACGTTGAACAGATTAAATCTGATGGAAATTTATATGGAAGCTATATCTAAACCTGAACCGCTATCAACAAAACTTCACAGACGCTATATCTAAAGCAGAACCGATTTCAACAAAACTTCTAAATTCAGTACGCTGTGCAAGATTGTGTCTCAATCGGAAAACCTTGGGAGTTTGGCATACCATTTACCAATAATCGGATGACTCTATATATGGAAGCCATATAAATCTTAACCGATTTCAACAAAACTTCACATACATCAAACTGGACCTAATTCAGTACGCTGTGCAAAATTGGGTGTCAATCGAAAAAATATTGTGAGTTTGGTGCACCAATTATCTACAATCGGACGAAACTATCTATGGGAGCTATATCTATATCAGAGCCGATTTCAATGAAATACAGCACACTCTATGCTAGACTCAATTCCATATGTTATGCCAAATTTCGTCTTAATCGCACAAAAAATGGGAGTTTGGTGCACCATTTACATAAAATCCGACAAAGCTATATATGGGAGCTATATCCACACCCGACCCGATTTTCTCCAATTTTAGTTGGGTTTGTCCTTAGGCCAAATAAATGATCTGTGCCAAATTTCATCTAATTCTGATCATAAATGCGACCTGTACTTTGCTCACAAAAACCATTTCGCATCAGACGGGCATGCATAAATCGACTCAGAAAGTGATTCTATGCATATCCTCAAAAAGAACCATGTGTTTATCTCGTTTCCTTTTGATTTTTACAAACATATGCATAAAGACATAATACCATGTACCACAATGGGTTGAAGGGTGTAACAAGGGGGTTATATGGGGACTACCCCCAAAAGGGGGCGAATATAAATAATTTTTGACAGGGATATTTGTAAACAAATACTACTACAAAATACCAAATAACAGCGAATCCGGTTGAAAAACGCGCTCAAGAACCACAAAATACCGAAAATTTGGGGTACCTTATCCGAAAATTGGGGGCTATCCGAAAAAATGGACCTATATTTATAATTTTACGTGGAGAAATGTCTTGCCTAACAAAATTTTTGATGTATAATTTTCGGCATTTTAGGTTGTTTTTATACCCACCATCATAAGGTGAATTGTATATATTTTGTAACATCTTGGTATTTATCAGAGCACACATAGGGTAACATTACAAAACTGAATTTGATGTTTATGAGTGAGTTTTGTTGCTCCCTCCACGATTTAAGATATAAATTTTATATTTGCACATACATTTGTACTACTCATAAGATGGCCTAGCGTTGTCCTGCCCCTGTATTCTGTAACTTTTTAACAACATTCGATATTGTCTATTTTACAACAATTTCATTTGTTTGGTTTATTGTTTTTACAATAACAAAAGAAATTTAAACAATATCGAATGTTGTTAAAAGTTACAGAATAGGCCTACTGGTGAAACACGACACCTCCCCTGTTGGCCAATTCTGGCCAATTGCTATCTTCAAACGGTACAGTTGTTGGCAGTAGAGATCAGAATTTAGAGTTTGGCCATATGAAAGCAACTCATAATAAATAATCCCATTCCAGTCCCACCAAATGCATAGCAGAACCTTCCTGGTCGTTAGGCCTGGTTTGGTCACCGTTTGAGGTGCTTTACCGCTCTTTGACCACGATCGTTTTTGCATAGGGTTATCGTATGTGATCCATTTCTCATTTCCAGTCACCATCCGTTTATAAAAATAAGAGTATCTCATTCCGTTTGGTCAAGGCTTCGCAGATGGAAATTCGATCCATTCCATTTTTTTCTGTTAATTGGTGAGGCACCCAACCATTGAGCTTATTTTTGAATCCAGCTTTGTGTGAATGGTTTAATTTTTAGCTCCTGGACGATGTTACGACATGCCTGTAAAATTCGATCGTTCCACCGGTCTAATGGATTTCTTTTTCCCAAACCTAATATTAGGGATACTTATTGGGAAGAAATTATCCCTAATTAGAATTTTCCATATTGACTCAAGTATTCGGATATCCCCATCTAACGGCATCCCTTAATATTCGGTATTTGGCTGCAATGTTATGTTCGCCCAAGCTTTCAAATATCCCCCATGTAATAGTAATCCACCTTTTTCGATACTGTGGGGGATTTCGGCACGTTTGGTTGTATATTTGGTAGAATGAATCGTACTGAAATTGTCAATATTGGTTAAATCTTTGAGGTACCCACAATATTCGGTACTTTGAGGAGTTCGGTATTTTAGGGAGTGCTTCAGCCGAAGTGCTGTAATGTTTTATTTTGGATGAAGAAAACCTGTTTACAAAAAATTATCAATATTGGTGCAAATTGGTCCGGGTAGCCCCATATAATGATATACTCTTATTGTTCGGTATTTTCTCATGTGGTATTAGTATATATCCATACCCATTGTAGTATCGTATATCATTCATATCATATATAATTCCGTGATATTGAAAGGGTAAAACACATTTGCGGAAACATTTCTATTCAGGACCAAGTTTTGTATAGCTCCTACATACGGGTCCCGCACCATTTTCGGTTTTGTAAAGAATTTGACGGAATGGATGGATCATGGATTTGGCTTAATGCAATAAAAAGGCGCCATACATATTTCCTGTTTAATTTTCAGTATGTTGAAGTTCTTACCCCCCGTTTTCCAATCTACTACACATACTGTGTAACATAGTCCTCATATAAATGTCCCGGCCGATTTAAGGAATCTACATATTAGGAAGTACAAAAGTTCGATCTTAACAACGATTTTTCATGGTATTAAATATATTGGTAGTTGACATATTGAGGTAACATCATGAGACTCTTTGTTATAACAAATGCTTTTTATAGTTGTTCTCTTTCAATATGAACTTAATTTTCTCTGTGATACACATATGCGATTAAAGACATTGACCAACGATTAGGCATATAACCACCATATAATGGTACATTTTAGGTACTTCAATAACAACATGTTCCTATTATTATTTTCAAGAAGAATAATCTAGGGCACGTGTCTTAGAATCAGAACTCTTTCTGAATCTTCAGATTTTCATCCTTGCATTTGTTCCAAAATGTACGTGAATTTTATGGAAAACGTGTACATACAATGATCGCGAATTCATCTCAATTATTGTTTTGCATTCTCAGAAAAAAAGTTTCGTTACAATGCCAATTGAATAAAATAAAATATTTTGAAAATTTTCAATATTTGACAAATGAATATTTTTTTTCATAGTATTGTTTTTCATAATATTTTTTTTTCATAATATTTTTTCTTTTTTGCAAATTTTTCGCGATTTTTAAATTTATCTCACCTTTTAAACCTTCCCTGAAGCTCTACGAATATTTTAAGACTAAGATAAGAAAAATCCGTTCGTCTATACAAGGCAATTCGATTTCAAAACAATTTTTTTTTTTACATTTTTTGAATGTTTTTTTTTTCTGTTCGAAAGTGTTATGGATTGGTATTTCAAATTACTGACACTACAAACAAAATACACAAAACGAATTGCCAGTAAATTGCCGGTACGAACATTTTTTTTTCAATTTCTATTCCCCTTGCCCCTCTCTCCTTCAACAAAGACTTGCCGCAATTAAACTCGCCTAATATAAATTGGGACTTTATAAACATAAATAAAGGTTTGGTCGTAAGTCACTCGAATTCGTTCGTTTGGAATTTTACAAAAACAGGCTGTAAGTCTGGAATGGCATGTCTTAAATTAATGTAGTACATGTACCTCTCATACATATTTTGCTTTGATTCCAATTTGACGTTTTGAATTGATTTCACATTAAAATTCGTGGTGTTATTAGGAATGAAATAAACCGTTTGGTTTTTGTGCTGTTTATTGACTATTCCGAAAAACCTTATAATTAGGGTTTAGAGTTTAGTGTACTCATACGGCCGAAATCATTAGAAAATGGTTTTGTAATACTTGGTTTAATCGGTATTATTGCTGTACATACCCAAACTGGAGAAGGGTATCACGACTATTGAACGTTACTAGCTGATTTTTTGCTTATTTGATATCAAAATGTGACAATAATTTTGAAACAATTTTAATAAAACTTTATTTAGTTTCCTATTAATATTGGTTGAATATTTTATGTCAAATTGGCTTTAATGTGGCACAGAGGGTTCTCTATGGGTACCAAATAAAAAAATGAAACCTATGCGGACACATTTTGCATGCATATTTTGTGCAAATGGAGATCTCACTATGCCACATTATCCCCAATTAGATCGTAAAATGTGTCTAATAGCCAAAAATACCTTAAATCGGGAGGTACGGTTATATGGGGACTTTATCAAAGAACCTAGACCGAATTTCCCATACCAATATTTGCTTTAAAATTAAAAACATGTGAGCTAAGTTTTGGCCGCCAAGTGTGTGTTACAGAAAACTAAAATAGAAGATTAGAAGAGGTGCCTGGAATGTGTATTGCATATATCGCTCTTAGTGAATCCGATAAAGCTTAACAGAATATAAAGCTTCTCCTAAGCCGGGAGAAGGAAGCTCAAATGGCGGTAATACCGCCTTCCTTTGTTGCTCAAATAACTGGAGAAAATGAAAGTTTAATAAAATGACTAGCAGTCAATTTGGGAACTACGTTATCTGGTTATGCAGTTAATTTGGAAACATTCCGAAAATACGTGATGGACACTGTAGAAATATACGTAGAACTATATTAATTGTACTATATGCCATCGAGGGTCCACAAAATGTCGATTCACGACTCAGACATAATTCAAAATGCGGCACTACTGAAATGCGGTGAGTTCCAGGTGTCGGTCAACTTCGATCATTTTTCAGATTTTATCGACATTTTCGAAGACCGGAATCTACGAAACCAAAATTGCACGTAATTGGCTGTCACAGTATCGGAACCATAAACACCATTCACAATTTTAGCCGCTTAGCTTGCATTTTCGCCTTTGTCAATGAAAAACTGTAAAATATACCGAATGTTCTCGGTATATTATACACTACAAATATGGGAAATTACAAAATTCTTTTGAAATTCAATTAATAAGAATTTAATTTTTTTTTTTTTGCGAGCACGTTTTTAATTTTTGGTACATAGGTTAAGAAACATATGCTGATTCGAAATCTGTTCGCGTTCAGAAATTCGGATACTACGCACAAAAGTTATAGCAGTTTTAAATCTTATATTTCAAATATAAATTAAATGAACTTCTATTTGTTGTAATTCGCGAATTTCTTCAAAAATGGATAAACACATTTGTTTTCTTTGCATACTTGTCAAATCACATTGAAATACGGTTAATAGTCGCGAACAACAAATAGAAGCATGAAGATATCTGAAAATAAAATAAATAAATTTTTAATTCAGACAAAACGTTTATTTGAATTTTCGATTATTTAGTATGGTTAAGGGAATAAGGTTGTATATACCTATATTGCCTAAAATCGGTCAAAAAAGAAATGTTTTAAAATTTATCTTCTATCTTCTATATCTACATATTGCTGCATTGCTGTTCGTTAGTCTCGCTAAAACTCGAGAACGGCTGAACGGATTTTTCTTATTTTAGTGTTGAAATGTTCGTAGAGCTCTAGGGAAGGTTTAAAAGGTGAGAAAAAATCGAAAACCGCGAAAAATTTGCAAAATGTATTATGAAGCATATTTACATTTCCACGAATTTAGTAGTGAGCTATTTTGATTGCCCTGCGTCGTAGTTGTTATTTTAAGATATTTTGTTAGAAAATTGGCCGCGTATCTTTCCTTTAAGCCTTCATTTGTCAAATATTGAATATATTCAAAATATTTGTTATACCCTACACAACTATGTTTTCAGGGTATTATAGCTTTGTGCAGCCCCAAAAGTTTGTAACGCCGCGAAATATTGGTCCTAGATCCACCTTTAAGTATACCGATCGTCATATCTCGACTAGCTGAGTCGATCTAGACATGTGTGTCCGTCCGTCCGTCTGTCCATTATAATTTGTAAACATGATACAGGCCACAGTTATGGACCAATCTTCACGAAATTTTGCATGAAGGATGGGTCCTGGCCAGTGAAGACCCCTATTGTTTTTGGTAAAGATCGGTTAATATTTATGGGGTGAAATGAACCAAAAACTTTATTTTTGTCTGATTTTCTGGTCGCTCCAGAGGCCGCAATTATGGCCCAAACATCGTGAATTTTTACGTGGAGATGGTGATCGAGCCATACAATAAGCATGCCTCTTTTGATAAAGATCGGTCAATTTTTAGCGGGTCAAATGGACCCTGACTTTTGTGTGAAAAATTACAAAATTTGTATTCTATAGCGTATACATTTACCCCTGAAGGATGTAGACCCAAGAAGTTGAAAATATATCCAAGAGGGGAGGTTGGCCTTCAAATTGATACCAATTACGCTGTCGTATTTACTCGGATATGGGAGTTACACTTAAATATTCACAGGTGCTTACGTATTCAAAAATTATTTAGTAACCCATTACCCCCCTAGAAAGCGAAAATATAGCGCTGATCGCTTTGAAATTTTCCATGAGGATCCAGGTATGGTCAAGGACAACGCCTGTAATTGTCGGTGGTGATCAGATAATAATATTGGGATATAGTGGACCGAAAACTTAATTTTTTGGGTTTTTTCGAGTCGATCTATAGGCCACAATTGAAATCCGAACATAACAATACAACCCACAGTGAAGTTCAAGAAAGTGCAAGTATTGCCGAAGATCAGAATATAGAACCACACAAAGTTAGACTTTCGTGGAAGTTGTGTAGGGTATCATATGGTCGGCCCGTCCGACTATACTGCTCCGCTCACTGGTTTTTAATTGGATTGATATTGAAATTATGTTATGTGCGAATACTACACTAAATAATTGAGATGTATATCATTGAATGTATACGTGATCATTTTATGTAAACTTTTCCCATAGAATGCACGTAAATTTTGGGACAATCATAAGTCATTCTGAATCGAATTCTGATTCTAAGACAACAAAATGTATATATAGAGAAAATAATAGGCCCAATATCTAATATGAAGGGTGTACCGGCGCCATTAACAATCCTTCGAATATTGTTTTCCGTTCTAAACTAGCCGTGGATATAATTTTAATAAAAATTGAATTAATGGAAATTAAATTAAATGCACATATATGTTGGACATCAAAAGCCCGTAAAATTGTATGTGGTTTAGCCACGTTCGTCGTCTGTCTGCAGAAATCACGATTCGAAATAGAGATAGAGCTTTGAAATTTTGAACATATATTGCTATTACTTCAAGGATTTTTTCGACAAAGTACATTAAAGTAACATGAAACTTAATTTTAGGTATATAATGTCAATAAATAAAATATTCTACGTCAAAATCCACTCCAAGTCTCAGAAGAAACTATATATTTATATTCAATCGTTTTTAAGAAATTTGCATTATAAAATGAACTGAAGTCTTCAAAAACTTTTTGTTATTATATATAAATTTATAATGTAAATTTCTTAAAAACAATTGAATATTAATATATAGTGTCTTCTGAGACTTGAAGTGGATTTTGACGTAGAATATTTTATTCTTTGACATAATATACCTAAAATTAAGTTTCATGTTACTTTAATGCACTTTGTCGAAAAAAATACTGGGAAATGTCTTTGACAAAAAATACAAGAACATTTGAATTTTTGGTTCAAAATGTATGACTATATATTCGGTATATACATTATATATACAGATTTCTCTTGTTCAGTGACTTATGCTAATAATTGATGTAGAATATTTTTGTCTCTTATACTATCCTTCTAAAACGACATCTTGTGGGAAAAATGGGTAAAAACTAGTAATAAGTACAATATTAACCCTTAAATCAGTTTTTGTCTTTTTAAGATTTTTGACGTTCAGGCTGATTATTGAGTTTTAGTCTATTCTGAGACTTATAGTAAAACTTTATGGCGAACATTTCTGTAGAATATTCTGAGCAGCTTTAACCCCGTTTTGAATGACTTTTCAATCACTCCTTGAAAAGGGGACCGAAAAGACCCCTTAATGAGTCGGTTGAGGGTTAAAATTGCATACCAAACTATTCCTCGATATTTTATCAGTAATATTGCCGAAGACACTATATGCCTAAAATGCAAGGATTTCAAGAAATCATAATTCGAAAATTATCAAAATTCTAGAGAAGGGGGATATTGTCCCCCCTTTTTAGGTTACCTCCCGACGTAAACTTTCAAAACCCCGATACACGTGTCATCTTTTTTTTAGCCCCTCTTTCATAATCTTTTGGAATTTCCCGGTAATTATTTTTTGTGTTGCACAGTGTAATTGAATTCATTTCAAATACAATAATATAGGAATGAATAGCCGGAATTGTCGTCGTTTAGGATTCGGATTTAGATTATGTCCCAATACGTTTATTCCACATAACGGTAGCCAAATGTTAAGAAAGCGTTTTATACTTTTCGCCGGAAGGTGACGTGTATATTAAATTTGTCATTGTCTTTTGCAACACTGGAGACCTCAGAAAGTATATGTCGAAATTACAATAGTGATCGCAATATTTAAGATAGCGATTTGATTGGAAGTTTGGTAATGAAAATTGGATGTATCGGGGGAGATTGGGTGCGTTTTTCAATCGAATTGGCTGTTATTTGGTATTTTTGGGCTTTCGATTTATAGCGAATATTCTTAGTAAAATTTGTTAATATTGACAAAGTTTCAGGATAGCCCCACATATAAATGTACCCCCATTTCCATTGTTTAGCAAATCACCTTACCAAAAAAGGGCGAATCGACCCACTTTTTATGATAACCTCAATATAACTGTACTCCCTAATATATATTGGTATTTTGGGGTGTTTGGCGAAATCGGCTATAATTTAATATTATTTGATAGCAAATCTTTCTATCAAAAATGATGAGTATTGATTCACATTTTAAAATATCCCTCATTGGTTAACAATTCTCCTGACCAAATGTTATCAACATCAGTTTATTTTTTAGGATAGCCTCCATATTGTGGTACGCAAGTCCCGAACGACTACTAATATAAAAGTTTTGGCCGGTCGAATTTAACGACGTATTTTTAGTTGTCCTAATTTCATATAGGTACCTACTTGATGTTATAATATATATTTTTGACGAAGATTTTGGTATATCCTTCACTTGCCTATTATACACGTTTATAGCACTGGTTTACCGATATATCCCATTTTCAATACCAAAAATCCTTGCAGTAATAGCAATGTATTTTCAAAATTTCAAAGCTCTATCTCTATATTTCGAATCGTGATTTCAGCAGACAGACGACGAACGTGGCTAAACCACATAAAATTTTTCGGGCTCTTGATGTCCAATATATGTGCATTTAATTTAATTTCCATGAATTCGATTTTTATTAAAATATTATCTACGGCTAGTTTAGAACGAAAAACAATATTCGAAGGATTGTTAATGGCGCCGGTACACAGTGGAAAAAAATACCGATCTAGCGCGCAGAAAATCAAAAAATGAACTTCCTGCGACTCTCGGATTTATGGCAATTTTTTGAAAAATGCCAATTTGGTGTAGGAAACTTTTTTAAGGTTTTGTTCAAATAAAATTAAAAATTTATGAATTTTTTTGATATAATTCATTAAATATGACTTGGAATAGATTACAGCATAGCAGATAAGAAAAAAACAAGTTCAAAATGCCCATCCTAAGGTTCCAGAGTACTGGGTGTGACTATGAAAATGAGGGTATTTAAGTAAGCGGCTCCAAACTTTGATTTTAAACTCATGTACTGAATATACATTTATTCCAAATGTCTTTCTAAATAAAAATTGAAATTACAACGAAATCGGTTGTAAGAGTCTTCTAAAATACCCCAGGTAAAGGGTCTACTTTATGAACCCTGACAAAATAGCATTGGTGTAACAATCATATATACATTTTCTTCTGATCCAAAAATATCAAGTTTGTCTCGTAGTACATCTCTTAACCATCGATATAGTGAGCCACTATCTGAAGAAGTCCTTAAACTACTGGAAGATCCAATGCTACCAACTAATTCAGATCAAAACTCGGATTCTGAATGTGATTAGTATTTAATAAGTAACGCCTAAATTTTGTAAAATATATATAGTTTAATGTTTTAGATATGTAATATTACCAATAATAAAGATATATATAATAACACTAGTGTTTGTCCTTAACCCACTTTTTACCCTCCAAATGTTGCTTTAACTAGCAATACCAACAACAACGTTATGTGCATTCGTCACAAAGTGACGACACATAGCAGTGGGAAATGTATTGTAGTTGTCTGTAAATGCCTTGTTGACCACGAAGTCAGGCGCCAACGAAACGAACTTCTCATTGAGGTCGTATCGCTGGTAACGTAAGAACTTCGAATTGTCACAAGAGACATTTGGGTTTGAAAGGTTTTTTGTAAAGAAGCTATTAATAAATAGCTTCTGGGGAGAATATCCCAACAAAAAAACTAAGGGAACTGATGAGGATCAGTGGCGAGATCCGAAACTATAGTCTTCCCTGCCTTACCCCTCGGCGGACAATGCCATACATTCCCCACTAATAAATAGTTGTTTTTATAAAAACAACAAACTGGGATTAAGCCTGACTATTTTGCAAAAACAAAATACAAATGGTATCCCAAATTACCCGCCAAACACTACTGAAGTTGTAGACGGGGCACCAACAACAACGTTATGTGCATTCGTCACAAAGTTGTCTGTAAATGCCTTGTTGATCACGAAGTCAGGCGCCAACGAAACGAACTTCTCATTGGGGTCGTATAGCTGGTAACGTAAGAACTTCGAATTGTCACAAGAGACATTTGGGTTTGAAAGGTTTTTTTGTAAAGAAGCTATTAATAGCTTCTGGGGAGAATATCCCAACAAAAAACTAAGGGAACTGATGAGGATCAGTGGCCAGATCGGAAACTATAGTCTTCCCTGCCTTACCCCTCGGCGGACAATGCCATAAATTCCCCACTAATAAATAGTGGTTTTTTATAAAAACAACAAACTGGGATTATGCCTGACTATTTTGCAAAAACAAAACTCCAAATGTTTCGGAATTTTTAAAAGAAACTTCCATTTTAGGAGTACTATTAGTTATAACGAAAAATGTTGCTTATTACAAAATATTTCAAATGCTTCAAAATAGCAATTTTCACCTAAAAATTTAAGTTTTTTCTAAAAAAAATCGGCTCTTAATGGGTTAATAAAAAAAATTCCAAATTTTTTCATAAAATAATTAAAATTGTCCATCTAAATCTATTCTTATCCAAAATATCGATAAACATACAGTAAAACATCTACTTTTATTTTCTGCGCGCTAGATCTGCATTTTTCCCACTGTGCGGTACATTATTCACATTAGATATTGCGCCTATTATTTTCTCTATATATACATTTTGTTGTCTTAGAATCAGAATTCGATTCAGAATGACTTATGATTATCCCAAAATTTACGTGCATTCTATGGGAAAAGTTTACATAAAATTATCACGTATACATTCAATGATATACATCTCAATTATTTAGTGTAGTATTCGCACATAACATAATTTCAGTATCAATCCAATTAAAAAAAAATATTTTGAATATGTTCAATATTTGACAAATGAAGGCTTAAAGGAAAGATACGCGGCCAATTTTCTAACAAAATATCTTAAAATAACAACTACGACGCAGGGCAATCAAAATAGCTCACTACTAAATTCGTGGAAATGTAAATATGCTTCATAATACATTTTGCAAATTTTTCGCGGTTTTCGATTTTTTCTCACCTTTTAAACCTTCCCCGGAGCTCCACGAATATTTCCAGATTACGATAAGAAAAATCCGTTCAGCCGTTCTCGAGTTTTAGCGAGACTAACGAACAGCAATATAGCAATATATAGATATAGAAGATAAATTTTAAAACATTTCTTTTTTGACCGATTTTAGGCAATATAGGTATATACAACCTTATTCCCTTAATCATACTAAATAATCGAAAATTCAAATAAACGTTTTGTCTGAATTAAAAATTTATTTATTTTATTTTCAGATATCTTCATGCTTCTATTTGTTGTTCGTGATTATTAACCGCATTTCAATGTGATTTGACAAATGTGTTTATCCATTTTTGAAGAAATTCGCGAATTACAACAAATAGAAGTTCATTTAATTTATATTTGAAATATAAGATTTAAAACCGTTATAATAACCGCTATATGACAAAAAATACAAGAACATTTTGAATTTTTGGTTCAAAATTTATGACTATATATTCGGTATATACATTATATATACAGATTACTCTTGTTCAGTGACTTATGCTAATAATTGATGTAGAATATTTTTGTCTCTTATACTATCCTTCTAAAACGACATCTTGTGGGAAAAATGGGTAAAAACTAGTAATAAGTACGATATTAACCCTTAAATTAGTTTTTGTCTTTTTAAGATTTTTGACGTTTAGGCTGATTTTTGAGTTTTAGTCTATTCTGAGACTTATAGTAAAACTTTATGGCGAACATTTCTGTAGAATATTCTGAGCAGCTTTAACCCCGTTTTGAATGACTTTTCAATCACTCCTTGAAAAGGGGACCGAAAAGACCCCTTAATGAGTCGGTTGAGGGTTAAAATTGCATACCAAAATATTCCTCGATATTTTATCAGTAATATTGCCGAAGACACTATATGCCTAAAATGCAAGGATTTCAAGAAATCATAATTCGAAAATTATCAAAATTCTTGAGAAGGGGGATATTGTCCCCCCTTTTTAGGTTACCTCCCGACGTAAACTTTCAAAACCCCGATACACGTGTCTTCTTTTTTTTAGCCCCTCTTTCATAATCTGTTGGAATTTCCCGGTAATTATCAAAAAAAAATCAAATTTGTCGCACAGTGTTATTACAAAATTTATATCCACCGACATTTTAATGGGCATGGCACTGCTATAATTCAAGAAAAAAAAATCGTAAAATATCTACACCAAAAAGTTTCACAGATATTTTTTACTCTGAAAAATTGTTGTATGAATAGAAATTGAAAAATAAATCTAAAATACCGAAAAATATTCTTGAAAAATATTGCTAAGGGAATACAACGTTTGCCGGGCCAGCTATTTTTTACATTATTTACAATCATACAAAACGTTATTATTATTTGTTTTCGGTGGCGGGCTCACGAGTTTCCCTCTTTGAAAAATAAGACCGCGGACAAAATGTTCGAAAAATAGTAAGTGTTTACTTTAATAGTGTAATCGACTGTAAACAACTACTATGATTAATAAACGTAGTTCTATGTGGTACAAAAAGTCACAAAATTTTGAAAACCTGTGTCATTATATACACAATTGTTTTTGTACTTGAAATTTAAAAATGGTCAAAATGACGGCCTTCGGCAAGCTATTGTTAATCTTCTAAAATATACGACACTTTCTTCTGCAAATTCTTTTAGATTATTGTTACATATCGGTTGATTCATCTGATAAGACCGCCGCTTGATGCACTTTACTATGCAAAAGCCGTATAAGTGTATAAGATTTTTATGTGCATCAGATTTCAGTAATCTCCAATGAAAATACATAAAAGTACATCTATTTTAAAAGAATTGGTTAAGAACCGCGGATTTGCCACCACAATCAATTTTGAATAAAATAGACATATTATTCGCGTAAATATGTATTTTTGACATATTTTCATATCAATTTGCAAATATGAATGAATCTAGGTAAAATGATTTCGAAGAATAACGCGATTATATACGCGAATTAGTCAAAATAAGTTTTTGCAGTATTTCCTACTTTCAAGGTACCTATATCCGCCGTTTTATTCACGCGGGGTTCACTGGCATTTGAGTGGACCTTCTTAAATTTAGACTCAAACCAGTAAGGAAAGTAGTAAAGTCGGACGGGCCGACTATATGATACCCTTCACCACTTTCGGTATATTCAACAGATGGGCTCCTAACAGACGTCGCATTTTTGAAGAACCATTAACATGAAATTAAACATGTCATTCTGCAACCTATACTAAGTTTTGGTCAGATATAGAGTTGCTTCTTACAATGGGACAAAATTATGTAAATAAATTTAAAGCAAAATATCGAAATCTAAACCGACTTCATCGAAACTTGTCACATGTTAGGTTACACTTATTTCAGTATGTTTTTTGCATTCAGCCACATTTTGAACTCTTCATTTACTTATAAATCCAAATTTCATGCAAATGGAAGGATATATAGGGACTTTTTATATATAATCGGACGAAAATATATATGGGAGCTATATCTAAATCTGAACCGATTTTTACGAAATTTAACACACATCGTAGGCTTAATTCAGAATTCTATGCCAAATTTCGTGCAAATCGAAGGATATATAGGGACTTTGGTGCCCTATTTACGTAATATCGGACGAAAATATACATGGGAGCTATATCTAAATCTGAATCGATTTTCACGAAATTTAACAAACATCGTTCTAGAATTAATTCAGAACGCTGTGCCAAATTTCGTGCAAATCGAAGGATATATAGGGACTTTGGTGCACTATTTACCTAAAATCGGACGAAAACATTTATGGGAGCTATATATAAATCTGAACCGATTTTCACGAAATTTAAATCTTATCGTTCTAGAATTAATTCAGTACTCTGTGCCAAATTTCGTGCAAATAGAAGGATATATAGGGACGAAAATATATATGGGAGCTATATCTAAATCTGAACCGATCTTCAGGAAACACACGTCGTTCTAGGCTTAATTCAGAATGCTATGCCAAATTCCGTGCAAATCGAAAGATATATAGGGGCTCTTGTACACAATTTACATAAAATCGGACGAAAATATATATGGGAGCTATATCTAAATCTGAACCGATTTTTCCCAATTTCAATAGGGTTCGTCCTAGGGCCAAATAAGTGAACTGTGCCAAATTTCATCCAAATCTTTATTAACAAAAATACATGGACGGACGGACATGCATAAATCGACTTAAAACGTGATTCTATGCATATTCTCAAAAGGAACCATGTGTCTATGTCGTTTCCTTTTGCCTGTTACAAACATATGCACAAAGACATAATTGCCCGTCCTGATTATAAGAAAAATTCAAAAAAAAAACGGAAAATCCGGCTTCAAAATGTCAGCATCCTTTTTTAGTGGATGCAGTGATTATATCGAAAAATCACACATTAGAACCATATTGTCCATAGGGTATTCGCTGATCACATGTGCGTGCGTTGTGTAGTTTAGCCACAAATCAGGAAGGAACACAAAAAAAACTCCATGGATTCAACACATTTTCAACCATTTTTTTACATTATCACCATTACAGCTTACCAATATTTTAGGATTTTGGCAAGAACACTTAATTTTATGAAAATAAGTTTAAGTTATATGCAATATGTTCATATTTCGCGAGTTATAAGCCTGCATATCTTAGTTTCAAGGAATTTAAAAGATTTTTGTAATTTCCCATATACTTCTATACTTTTCTAGCTTCATCCTGAAAATAAATTTTATTGTAAAATGGTGACTTATTAATCAAATATTATCAAGAAGAATAAATCTCTGGCGTTATCTGGGTTACCCTCACATATTAAGTGGGACATAAATTTGTTTTAAATTTCCCAGATGAATTATGAATTTTAAATATTGACATTTATCTTTTCGTATAATTGTTTTCCATTTGTTTACACCGGTATGTCTGTCATCCATAAACATTTGTAACTATGGCGATGTAAAAGGTTTTGTTGAAATAAAAACAACAACAAAAACAAAGCGAACATAATTTTAAATAATTCATTAAATAACCACGTGTCTATGTGCGAGAGTATGTTTTTACAATATCACTAGCAAAGTGCCCGCTACTTCGTATACGGAAAGGGAATACAAAAAAACAGTCCATATGGAATCGTCAATTCTGTAAATTTATAAGCACTATTTTCCGAAATTTCTCTTACTTCCATTACTCAGATTAAAAATAGAAATACGTACAGGTTCCACATAATTAGGTTTCCAGCTCTCCTCATAATTAGGTTTCCAGCTCTCCACATAAATAGGTTTCCAGCTCTCTCCGTTGCTCAAATCCAAATTTAAATTCACAGAAAACCAAAATGTATCAGATTTGGTACCATTCTGTACTTTCGTATCCATACTCCGAACAATATCAAATCTACACTTCCATAGTTGCAACTTTCGGGATTCGAATTTTACCCGTTTACCAAAGTCCAAATTGTAACAAATTTTGTGCTTTTCGTACCCATAAGTACGAATTTCCAAAACTACCTCAGTCATGCACTATCCGTTAGTACCATTTATTACTTTTCGTAGACGTAAGTACGATCCACGATCCAACAGTAATTTTAATCATAAATTTCAGAATCCCATCCCTATCCGTTCACATAAATCCAAATTGTAGTATATTTAGTACTTTTTGTAATTTAAGTTAGCATTTTCAACACTGTCTCAATCTAACAGTATTTTTTTTTAATATAAGTTTTGTATCTCTATCCTTTCATTGAAATCTAATTTGTACTAAACTAAGTACCATTTAGTACACATAATCACTCATTTTCAAAACTACCTCCATGTCTCAATCCTACACTCCACCCTTAATTTTAATTCCAAATTTTAGGATTCCTGCTCACTCAAAACTAATTGTACCCAATTTAGTACGAAACGAACGAAATTCCAATACTACCTTAATCCTGTAATTTTCATTCCAAATTTAAGTTTTCCATCTCTATCCGTTCACTCTGATCTAAGCTTTACCAAATTTAGAACAATTTAGTACACGTAATGACAAATTTTCAAAACTACAGATATATCTCAATTCTGCACTCCAACAGTAATATTAATTCTAAATTTCAGGATCTCAACCCTATCCGTTCACACAAAAACAAGTTGTTAACTATTAAATTGTACTAAACTTAGTAACATTTAGTACACATAATCATGCATTTTCAAAACTACCTCCATATCTCAATCCTACACTCCTCCCTTAATTTTGATTCCAAATTTTAGGATTCCCGCTCACACAAAACGAATTGTACCCTATACTACCTTAATCCTGTGATTTGCATTCCAAATTTAAATTTTCCATCTCTATCCATTCACTCTGATCTAAACTGTACCAAATTTAGTACCATTTAGTACACGTTATGACAAATTTTCAAAACTACCCACATATTTCAATCCTGCACTCCAACAGTAATATTAATTCAAAGTTTTAGGATCTCAACCCTATCCATTGGTACCATTTAGTACTTTTTGTTTCTATAATTAAGAAATTACTAAACTACGTCAATCCTACACTTCAAAAGTAATTTTAATTTCAAAATCTGGAGTCCAACTCTATCCATTCACACTTAATCAACTTGTACCAAATATAATACCATTTAGTACACATATGCACTATACTTCCATATCTTAATTCTATATTCTAAAAGCAACCATTATTCCAAATTTTAGGTTTCCAGCTCTCTCCGTTCACACAAATTCAAATTGTACCATATCTAGGGCCGTTTAGTACTTTTCGTACACATTTCCAAAGAATCTTCAACAATCTTCAACAGTAATCAAAATTCCAAATTTCAGGGTTTAAGCTTATCCGTTTAGGCAAAATCCAAATTGTACTATATTTAGTAATTTTCGTACCAATAAGTATGAATTTCCAAAAATATCTCAATTCTACACTGCAACAGTCATTTTAATTCCCAATATGTGAACCGAAATCCAACTTGCACCAAATTTAGTACCATTAAGTACTTTTCGTACACAAAAGTACGATTTTTTAAAGCTACCTCAATCCTGTATTCCAGCAGTAGTCCAAATTCCGATTTTCAGGATTCCATCTATATACACTCAACTAAATGCAAATAGTACCAAATTTAGTACCATTTATAACTTAAAAAAAAAACATAAGTACGGAAATCTTAAACTATTTCCGAACATCAACACCACTTCCCAACCTGTATTCCATATAAAATTTCAAGATTTTAGCTATATATGTTCAATATATATACAATTAGAACTAAATTTAGTACTTTTAGTTCGAATTTCAAAAAACCCTTTTGTACAGCTTCCTAACTTTCCATCAGTGAGCCACATTTCAAATTTCAGAAATCTAGCTCTTCGCGTTCGCCTAATACAATTTGGTACATTTTAGTACTTTTCGTACCCTTCAAGTTCCCTTCAAGTAGATTAATGCACATAAATGTGAAGATATTGCTACTAGGACCTCAGCGTATGTAATTTTGTTCTATTTAAATTGTCTGTGTCATAATTTAAAATTATTATGGTATTATATTTCAACTTATTTAATCGATTGCATTCTCGACAAATAAAATTCAATATTAAATTAGAAATCATTGAGATTAATAGTAATATTAATGGTATTGATGGAACCTCACTCAGTTGAGTTTCTGGTAATATATTTCAAATATATACCATATATGAACATAATTATGTACACTAGGGCAGATCGTTCATTTTGATTTTTATGCCCTTCAACACACTGTGGTACAGGGTATTAAGCCTTTGTGCATATGTTTGTAACAGGCAAAAGGAAACGAGAATATGCATAGAATCACTTTCTGAGTCGATTTATGCATGTCCGTTCGTCTGTAGATGTTAAATTGTAAACAAAGTACAGGTCGCATTTATGATCCAAATTGGATGAAATTTGGCACAGCTCATTTTTTACCCAAGGACGAACCCTTTTGAAATTCAAGAAAATCGGTTCAGATTTAGATATAGCTCCCATATATATTTTTGTCCGATTTATGGTAAATGGGGCACCAAAGTCTCTATATATCTATCGATTTGCATAAAATTTGGCATAGAGTGCTGAATTAGGTCCAGAATGATATGTGCTAGGTTTCCTGAAAATCGGTCCAGATTTAGATAGCTCCCATATATACATTAGCCCGATTTTATGTAAATGGTGCACCAAAGTCCTTATATTTCTTTCGATTTGCACATAGTGTACTGAATTGAGTCTAGAATGACGTGTGCCAAGTTTCGACCAAATCAGTTCAGATTTATGCATGGCTCCCATATATATTTTCGTCCGATTTAAGGTAAATAGGGCACCAAAGTTCCTATATATCTTTCGATTTGCACGAAATTTGGCATAGAGTACTGAATTAGGTCCAGAATGACGTGTGCCAAGTTTCGAGAAAATCGGATCAGATTTGTATATAGCTATTATACATATTTTCGCCCGATTTATTGTAAATATGGTTCCAAAGTCCCTATATATGTTTCAATTTGCACCAAATTTCACATAGGGTACTGAATTGGGTCCAAAAATGTATGTTAAGTTTCGTGAAAATCGGTTCCGATTTAGATATAGCTCCAATATATATATTCGACCGATTTAATTTAAATTGTGTACTAAGACCCAAAGATTGATCAATCAATGTACTGAAGTCACTATAAACTTTCGTGTGTCAAGTTTTCTTGAAATTGGTTCAGATTTACATATAGCTTCTATATATACATTCGTCCGATTTTAAGTAATTGGTGTACATACCCAAATACGCAATGACTTTATTATCATATGTGCCATTTGAAAACGGCGAAAATGAATGAAAACATTTTTTTTAATATATCGAAAAATGTTTACTTTTTTCAATGATTGAAATTCTATTTTAAAAAAACAAAAAATGCAAAATACGCATTGTCAATGTTGAAAAATTTCAACTTTATATTTTGATACGCAATGCGCATTTGGGTAACATTCATTGAATTTCAGGTATTGAACTTTTGAGGTGAATAAATTCGTACGCATACGCTTGAATTTAGGTACGACCCTTAGACAAAAAGTGGTATCAGTTACTGCCTCATCGTCCACTCACTTAAACAACTCGTCGCCTTAATTTTGTCCGAGAGAACTTACAAATGCCGTTGGTTACTTTTGAAGTTTACATACAATTTTGCTATTGTTTTTGTTCCTGAAAACTTAAAACAGATTTTGTAGATGGTTGGGCGTAGCACCTAATTAGAGATAATCTAAATTGTGCCCTTGGGGTGTTAACATTCAGTTAACAACATTTAGAGGTTAACTGCGAAAACAACTTAATTTTGTGACATCTAGATACTTTCGTCAAAAGGTCAATTAAAGTTTACGATTTCAGTGTAGTTTGCATTGAAGTAAGTAGCAGGAATATGTAAGAATTTAATACATTCACAGCAAGTCCAATAAAATATCATTAATGGAAATAAACATTTCCTTATGAACAAAAATTATTTTATAAATGGTGTATAGATAAACAATGAAATCATCAGTAAGTTCGGTCTGATCGAACTATGTCTACCCACTACCAGGTGGTCATCCAAAGTATTACAAATCGTCAAAACCTGATGCTTGGAAATTCACGAACTTTACTTCTAGAGTTTACAAAATTATAAAAGTTTTTAGGATTATTTTTAAGACTACATTTTATCCTAGTTAAATAGTTCGAATAACTCCAAGAGTTTTCGAGTTTATAGATATTCCTTGCCTTTAAGTAGTTAGCATAATTCAACGAAGAGTTACATTTTTTATACAACCTGCTTTTAGAATTTCGTAGTCATTTCAGGCATTGAGTAGATCATGTAGTTCTACCAGAATTGTTAACTGATTTCTTCCGCGTATTGGGGTTGTCTGCCTATAGGCGTATTCCACCGTAGTATGGGGGATATATTATGGAATTTATTTATTTATTTATATTTCGAGATGAAAATCTAGAACATCAGGTTAGAGAACGAACTATATCGGCTAGAGTTGATCTATCTAATTCTGTTAGCTGATCGCTCTTTTTAGTTCAGCTCTTTAGACTGAACCAGTTCGGTCTTCTAGTTCAATCGTTCACAATTAAGCTCTTTTATTCAGCAGTCGTTTTACTTAGGTCCTTCTTTTAATAATTCATGGCTCTCCGAATCGTTCAGTTGATAGTTTGTGTTCTTGGAAGATTGAGATGTGTGAATAAAAACAATTTTGTTTTATTTATGGTGAGGATATTATATAGAAACATTTTAGAACAGTTTTGGGATCTATAAGGTGTGAATTTTTAAAGAAAAGTTTCAGAATAATTGAAAAATTTCTTGCGAGCATAAATAATAGGCAACATATTTTATATGTTTACTAAATGAAAGCGCTGTTAATATCACATGCAAAATAAAACTATATCGGTGCCGCTTCCATTTAGAGAAAAATCGAACTGGGTCAGTAAAACGCTCACATTTGAACTAAAAGGAACGATTATTCCAGTTCGTTCTTTTAATGAACTAAAAGGAACGACTTTGAAAAACCTAGTTCAATCGGTCTTTTATGTGAATCGTTCATTTGAACTAGTTCGTTCGTGAACTGTACAACTCTAATATCGGCCCGTGTTTAGGTCTAGGCCCTATATATTTGCTGGCAATTGCAGTATTTGAATATCGCATATTCAGATTTAGAAAAGTATGGTTTTTGTAAACTTTTAACCAGGCCCAGGGTTTCTTGTATCGCATATTCAGACTTAGCAAACGGTTTTTTGTAAAGTCGGCATTTTATTTTCAAACAAAGAAGGCTGCGGAAAGGGCAACCACCAAGTCCCAAAATTACCACACATAAAAAAGCGTTGATGAGGACTCAGGACTTTATATCTAGAATGAAATATGTTTCAGAACGTATAGAACATATTACGGTCAAACAAGCTTCAGATATATTGAAAGCACAAGAGTATAAAGTTAAAGTGGCCATTGAGACCACTTTATTGTGTGAGAGGGAAGACATCGCCTTGAGGGGAAGTAAAGCCTCCTGAATACTGTAGTTAGAGGTAAACTTAGAAAATGTTTGGTGAGTACACCAAAAAATGCAACATACCTGAGTCCCAGAATACAGAACGAGTTAATAAAACTAATTGTCGAAGAAGTGAAAAGAGCTGTATTCTTTTCGGTTATAGGAATGAAGCTATATATGTATAAAATTTTTGACAAGGTATCTAAAAACGACAAAGAATGTTTCCTTAGCTAAGTAGAATTAGAAGAATTAACAGGAAAATAATTTTCGACCGTTATAATAAACACAGTAATCTGCTTGGATTTGGATCCAACATTTTTGAGATGTCAACGGTATGACGGCGCGTCTAACATGTCAGGAAATTATAATGGAGTGCAGACCATTATTAGATCAAAATTCATTTCTGTGGTATACATTCATTATTCGTTTCACATTTTAAAACTAAGTTTAAATGAAGGTGAAGTATATATTCTAAAATTTTGGAAATTTACTCATTCGTTAGAAAATCCAAAAGAGGTCTGATACTTTATGTAGAATATTTCGAGAAGCAAATAAATATTTCAAATGATTACATTAATATTGTTAAACACGATAGATTGAGCAGCATTATTGCGTACAAATATAGAAGAGAAGGTGGAATCGTTGGAAGGAATAGGGGAAATGGTATGATTTAGTTTGGATTTATTTCTAAGAAGTAGAAGTTTGGATAGAATTGTGTAGGATAAATTGGATTGGATAAAATTTTAATGTTAAGATTTTAAAGAAATCATACAATTTTATGAAAAATATATGAAAGTAAATCTGTGGATCACTATGTGGAAAGCGAAAGATCCCCGACCTAATCGCATCTAGTAGTATGTAGTATGTGACGAAAATCTAATTCCAAATATAAATATATTGTTACGAATTTTAATAGCAATACCGGTAACCACAGCATCAGCTGAAAGAAGGTTTTTTACCATACGTCGAGTAAAAAAGTATCTGAAAAGTCAAATACAAAGCCTACGTTCTTCTGATCACATAATTAAAAAATCTAAAAATAAAAGACTTGATTTGAAATACACATTATTTATTTTAATATGCAAAACATTTAATATATACGCAATACATTAAGAGTAATGAAGTTCTATATTTTTGTGAGCTTAATGAATAAAAAATATTGTCTTTAGTTTTAATACATTTTCACGATTAGCAATGCCTTTCCATATAATTTCTATTAAACAAATGTATAATATATTAAAAATATATTTTTTATACCTTATTTATCTACTCATCTCATATTCAAGGAAGGCATATGACTTTTTTTCATTTTGCACCATCGGGACACAAGTTCCTAGCCATTAAAGGATAAAAAAACAGAAATGCACAGGCAAATCAAGTAACAGCTACGAAAACATTAAATATCTAAAGTAATGATATTTTGAGACAATTTTTAAATTATTCCATCGATTTTTGTTTGTTTGATTTATTTACAGAAATGTTCATTATTGAAAAATGGAATCCATGTCATACAAATAATTCGATTATAGAACTTATCTATAGTTGTTACTCGTTTTATTTTAAATTGTGGCAATTTTCTATGAGAATGAAGTTTGCAACTACAAACAACCAAATCATGCAGCACATTAGTTGAAGCGTTTTATCATATATCTTACTATTTACGAAAACACGAAGAAATGAACAATGAATATAATTTTGCAACAAAAGAACAAAAATCGGATTTGATATATATTCTATAACAAAGTTAAGGGCATGAAACAGTTTGTAAACAACAACAACAACATAAATCAATTTATTCCTCAATTTTCGATATTATTGATATAGAAAATTGTTGTTGTATAATTTGCAGGTTGAGAGCACAGACTGTTTGTAATACCTTGGTATTTATCAGAGCTCACATAAAGTAACATAGCAGAACTGGATATCTACACTTTGATGTTTATGAGCGAGCCTTGTTGCAATTTTTGGCCTTTCAATGTTTTGGTGGCTATAAGTTTATTTATAATAGAATTGAATTTAATAAATTTTATTGCACACATAAATTTGACTTTCGCTTTTAATTAAATTTTTCTATTTTTTTTTTAAATTCGACATAACGGTAGTACAATATTAAGTACGCTTTTTATACCCTCCACGATTTAAGATGGTGCTCTCAATATTCGCTATTTTGAAGATCTTGAACACGGTCTTTACCAGAATTATTCTAATTTAATACAAGCAATACATATTGGCCAGAAAATACCGCTACTTAAAATTATCCATATTGGCGCAAGTAGCTGGGTATCCCCCTAATAACGGGGAATTTTATATTTTTGATGATTATTGAGTAGAAAATGTTCATAACAAAATTTGCCCAAAGCATTCAAAAAGCCTCCACATTATACGATTCTTTGGGGAGTTGGGCACGTTTTTCAACCTAATCAGCTGTAATTGTTTGTTTTATTTGGCAGCATGAATCCTACTAAAAATTATCAATATTAGTTTGTGGGGTTGCACCCATATAACGTTGCCTACAATATTCAGTATTGTAGTTGGTCATTTGTTTCAAATAAATTGGCTGTAATTTTATATTTGAAATAATAACTGAGTACAAAATCTCCTTACAAAAAATTATCAATATATTAGTTTCCGGCTAGCACCTATATAATGGTATCCTCCATAAATACTCATGTGGTCTCAAATCTTCGCCCACAAAACTAATATATCTCCATTCCCATTGTAGTAGCTGTAATATGTCATTGCGGTATATTGGGGGGTAAGACACATTTTTGCGAAAAATTCTCTATTTAGGTTCAAGTTTTGATATAGCTCCTTAATACAGCTATGATTAGGCATAACAGGTTAATGTGAATAAATAACATCATCCCAGAAATTATGCACTATAGCTTAACGTTCTAAAAATACGCCAAAAATATTTCCCGTTCAATGTTCGGTATGTTGAAGTTCTTATCCCCGTTTTCCAACCTGAGTGAGGTATTTATTTGTAATATTATAGTCACATGTTCAACATGAGACTCTTTGTTACAATAAATATTTTTGATGGAGATTTTGGTATAACCTTCACATTAGATGTTATGTCTTGGCTGTTTTTAAATATTACTGGTTTTTTAGTTGTTCGCTCTCCAATTGAGCTTAATGATACACATTTTTGGTATCGGATATATGCAAGTATCGTTCTAAAGTATCGTTGGATATACTTTTATTAAAATTTGAATTCGTGGAAAAAATGTAAATTTAATAAATTTATATGCACAAATAAGTTTGACTTTCAGAATTAATTAAATTTCCCCAAAATATTTATAAGACTTCTTTATATCGGTTGTCCATGTTAAGTTAGGTTTTTTACCCTTCACTATTTAATATACAGCTATGAAAGTTGCACATATATAGCTACTACTACTATTGATCACTTTTTAGGGTAGATCCCATATAACGGTACACCCAATATTTAAAAGAATTTAATATTAGGGATACATACATTTATTATTTTTTCAAAGCACGGACAACCTATTACCACATAATGCTGTATATACCGGTAGTTGGCACATTAAGGTATTTGCAATTTTATAGTCACATCTTAATTTTTTATAATAAATGTTTTTGGTGGAGTTATTTTTAATGTTGCTGTTTTTGATAGTTGATAGTTCAAAAATATTGACCAACGATTAGGCATATAACCACCATATGGTACCACCTGATTTGATATTTCCCGTGGCATGGCAATATTTTAGGTACTTTAAGGAACAACGTGGCCCTATGGAACTATTATTATTGCTCTTTTCAAGAAAAATAATATAGGTCATGTATCTTAGAATCAGAACTCTATACCGAATGTCTTCTGATTTTCATTCTTGCGCTTGTCACAAAATTTAAGTGTAATTTATGGACAACGTGTACATACAATGATCGTTTCAATGGATACGGAATGGATACGCCACCAATTTTCGCCCAAAAATAACAACTACGACGTGGTGCTATCAAAATAGCATAATATTTTTTTGCAACATTTTCCCCGTTTTAGATTTTTTCTCACCTTTTAAACCTTCCCTAGACCTCCACGAACATTTCAAGACTAAGATCATATAAATCCGTTTAGCCGTTCCCGAGTTTTAGCGAGACTAACGAACAGCAATTCATTTTTATACCCTTCACCACACTGGTCTTTGTGCATATGTTTGTAACAGGCAAAAGAAAACGAGATAGACACATGGTTCCTTTTGAGAATATGCATAGAATCACTTTCTGAGTCTATTTATGGATGTCTGTCCGTCTGTAGATGTTAAATTGTAAACAAAGTACAGGTCGCATTCATAATCCGATTTTAATGAAATTTGGCACAAGTCACTTATTTGGCCAAGGACGAACCTATTGAAATTGGGAAAAATCTGTTCAGATTTAGATATAGCTCCCATATATAGTTTTGTCCGATTCCATGTAAATGGTGCACCAAAGTTCCTATATACCTTTCGATTTGCATGAAATTTGGCACAACGTACTGGATTAAGTCTTGAATGATGTGTGCTAAGTTTCGCGAAAATCGGTCCAGATTTAGATATAGCTCCCGTATATATTTTCGTCCGATTTAAGGTAAATGGGGCACCAAAGTTCCTATTTATCTATCGATTTGCACGAAATTTGGCATAAAGTACTGAATTAGGTCAAGAATGACGTGTGCTAAGTTTCGAGAAAATCGGGTCAGATTTATATATAGATCCCATATATATTTTTTCGTCCGATTTAAGGTAAATGGGTCTCCCAAGTCCATATATATCTTTCGATTTGCACGAAAGTTTCGTGAAAATCGGTTCAAATTTAGATATAACTCCAATATTCAGTAGTGTTGGCGGTTTATTTGGGATACCATTTGTATTTTGTTTTTGCAAAATAGTCAGGCTGAATCCCAATTTGTTGTTTTATAAAAAAAACAACTTTTTGTTAGTAAATAAAATAGAAAAAACAACTATTTATTAGGGATTCAGCCTGACTATTTTGCAAAAACAAAATATAACTGCAATATATATTTTTGTCCGATTTAATGTAAATTGTGCACTAAAGAATCAAAGATTGACCGACCCGCACACAATTTTGTACAATGTGCTGAAGTTACTATAACCTTCTGTGTGTCAAGTTTTCTTGATATTGGTTCAGATTTACATATAGCTCCTATATATACTTTCGTCCGATTTTAAGTAAATGGTGTACTAAAGACCCATAGTTAGGCCGATTGGCAAAACGTACTAGTATACATTTATCTCGGGCAAGTTTCCTTGTAATCGGTTCAGATTTAGATATAGCACAGCTTCCATATATAATTTCGACCTATTCATGTTGATTGTAAACCAAATAATCAATGGGTGCTAGATTCATATTACATTTTAAACAGTCCGACTTTACTACTGTACTTACTTGTTATATATATATAGATATATATGTATTTAATTTTGGGCATAAGAAAAAAATCTTAAAATTACGCCGTTTATTATATTTACCAAAAACGTTGATATATATCTTCCTCCGTAAAACAATAATATGAATATATTATAATAATAGCGATAAAGTTGCTCATCTTCGCGAAATATGAGAAAAATAAAAAATATAGCAGATTACATCAATATTTTCATTATATTAATGACATACACACACCTAAAAATTAATTTAAAAATATCTACATAATCTAAACACTAAGATGAATCAAATGACATCAAAATCACACAAGTCCGTGTAACGGTTTGTAAATCACAGCGACAACAAAACAAGATATTGAGGAAAAATATTTGTTTTTGTTTCGAAAAAATAATGTCATCATATTTATTTTTTTCATTTTATACCAGAAATTTCAGAAAAAAATGTTGGGGTTATTCTGCCCGGCGAAATTCGGGTAAAATTTCGCCGGGTAAATGCGCATCAAAATTATTTGATGCCCATGCGGTTTCCAGGAAATACTGAAGTTTATCTTCAAATCCATATATATATTGCGAAATTTCATTTGACGGCTAAGATGTGCCACACGTTGCATTGAAGTACCCAAAAAATCGTAAAACGCGAATAATTTCCGAAAACTCCATATGCCATTAACGCGCATCCGATTTCGGTGAGCACCCTAAAAAAATACATCGATCCATACCGATTTCAATGTGGTCCATTAAGAACCATGGATGTGCCAGCTCACAGTATTTTTGAGATAAATTGGGTACATCTCTCTTTCGGCTGAAGTTTTTAAAGTTCTGTTTTCGAAAAAGATCAAAATCCGTATGAGGTCATTTATTGAAGCGGAAATGATCCACAGAAAACGCAATTAAATCCGCGATATTTTCAAAAACATTTTTTGCCAAATTTCGTGTTTTTGGAAGGCCAGTTCCCGCCGTTCTAGTAGATGGATTTTCACGAAGAAGACTTTATATCACCGAAACGTAAAAAACCTTATTGATCGCGGGTACCCATATCATTCAGTTGACAGATCTAACAATTTGGCCCGAAAATTTTAGAAATTTGATCGCACAAAAATTTCACCATCGGATGAGTATTACTCTGAAGCATATCAAATTACGCAGATTCGCGACTACAATAATCTTATAATCGATTTTTAGAAATTCCTGTTTGCGTATTAAATCTAGAAGTAAAATTCAAAAAACGCTCAAAATCGAGCTTCAAAATGTCAGCATCATTTAAAGGTAGATGCAGTTAAAATTTTGAAAAATGATACATAAGGGGCGTAGTCCCAATTTTATTGACTTCTAGTTTTACATTGACACGAAGACCGTGAAATGAGTGGATTAATCACAAATCGATAGAAAACACAAAAAAACTGGTTCGCCTCAACCTGTTTTTACACATTTTTTACATTAAAGTAGACACAGCTTCCACCAAAATAAAGTTTGGAGGTCAATATCATGAACAGTTTGCAATGACCAATCAGTTAACCCAAAACTATTCACTTTTTTTCATATACTTAATTAATTCCCGAGTTATAAAGCGGTGAACCTCCGCTTCAGCTATATTAAAAAATTGGCAATATTGCCCATATATATACAATTTATACCCTTCACCACACTGTGGTACAGGGTATAATGTCTTTGTACATATGTTTGTAACAGCAAAAGGAATCGAGATAGTTCCTTTTGAGAATATGCATCGAATCACTTTCTGAGTCGATTTATACATGTCCGTCCGTCTGTGATTCTGATGAAATTTGGTACAGCTCATTTAGTTGGCCCAAGGACGAATCCTATGAAATTAGTGAAAATCGGTTCAGATTTAAATATAGATATAGCTCCAATATATAATTTCGACCGATTTGAGGTAAATGGTGCTACAAGGTCCCTGTAAATCTTTCCATTTGCACGAAGTTTGGCAAAGCGTACTATATTGAGTCTAACATTATGTATGCTAAGTTTCGAGAAAATCGTTTCTGATTTAGATATAGCTCCTATATAGATTTTCGTCCGATTTAAAGTAAATGGTGCACCAAAGTCCCTACATATCATTCGATTTGCACGCAATTTGGTACAGAGTACTGAATTATGTCTGGAATAATGTGTGCTAATTTTCGTATAGTTTCGCCCGATTTAAGGTAAATGGTGCACTAAAGTCCCTGTAAATCGTTAGATTTGGGCATAGCGTACCTCATTTAGTCTAAAGTGAGGTGTGCTAAGTTTCGTGAAACTCGGTTCAGATTTTGATATAGCTCCCATATATATTTTCGTCCGATTTTATGTGAATGGTGCTCTGAAGCCCCTGAAAATCATTCGATTTGCACAAAATTTGGCTAGCGTACTGAATTAAGTCTAGCATGATGTGTGCAAAGTTTCGTAAAGTCGGTTTAGATTTAGATATAGCTCTTATATATATTTTCGTCCGATTTTAATTTAATTGTGCACTAAAGATCCATAGTAAAGCCGACTGACACAACGTACTGAAGTTAATATAAATTAATCTCTGGGAAGTTTTCTTGAAATTGGTTCAGATATAGATATAGCATATCTTCCATATATAATTTGGACCCGTTCATGATAATTGTACACCAAGTAATCAATGAATGTTTGATGGAGATTAAATTTTAAACCGTGCAGCATTCCAAATAGCGTGAGTCAAGTTTGCTTTAAATCGATTTACAAAATTTAGCATAGGTTGCAGAAAGACATGTGTAGGGATTGATGTTAGTCGGTTTAGATATAGATAAAGATCACATATTTAAGTTTGTTCAATTGCATGTCAATGGTTCCTTCAAAAATCTGACGTCTGTTACGATACATATGTAGAATATACCCAAAGTGGTGAAGGGTATCATATAATCGGCCCAGTCCGACTTTACTACATTTCTTACTGGTTTTAATTTATTTAATACTATCTTTATACCCTTTACCACACTGTGGTAAAGGGTGTTGTGTCCTTGTGCATATGTTTGTTATAGGCAAAGGGAAACGATGAAACCACTTTCTGAGTTGATTTATGCATGTTTGATCCGATGTGGATCAAATTTGATACAAGTCACTTATTTGGCCCATGAACGAACCCTTTGAAATTGGAGAAAATCGGTTCGGATTAAGATAGAGCTCCCATTTATAGTTAGACCCGATTTTATATAAACGGTGTACCAAACTCTCAATATTTGTCCTTAATTCTGTACAGCGTACAGAATTAAGTCTGGATTGATGTCCGTGAAGTTTTGTTGAAATTGGTTTAGATCTGGACGAGACTATATATGGGAGCTATTCCCATATATAGTTCTGATGCAATATCGGCCCACTTGTTGTGTTTTTAGGAAATCAGGTAAAAAAAGTGTCAGCCAGCGTTGCCGCCAGATATATACCTTCACCCTATGGTTTGCGGAGAAGGTCTTCAGAGTTACACACAGGTTTTATTATTCGTTATATATATACTAGCGGGCCCGGCTAACGTTGTCTTGCCTAGCAATATTGTTAATGTATAATTTTCGCCATTTTAGATTTGTTTTTATAACCTACACCATAGGGCGTAGTGTAAATATCTTTGCAATATTTTGCCTTCTAAGTTTCTCGTGGATATAAGTTTATTAATATTTGAATTTGTGGGAAAAAATAAATTTAATAAATTTAAATGTACTTATAAGTTTGACTTTCGGATATAATTACATTATCCCAAAATATTCATAAGACTTCCTAATAACGGTAGCCTAATATTATGTTAGCTTTTTATACCCTCCAATATTTAAAATAGAGCTTTGAAATTTGCATACATTACTACTACTCCTATATATAACGGTACCTCGTAATATGAGGAATTTTGATTTTTTCAACAGAATTGGTTGTAATTTTATATTTTGGATTCTCATTGAGCAAAAAGTGTCCGGACAAATAATTATTAAAATTGGCCCAAGACCTTGAGCACGGCCTTCAACAGAATTGCTTCTAATTTAAATAATATAAGGGATACTTATTGAGCAAAAAATATCTCTACATAAAATTATAAATATTGACAAAAGTATCAGGGTATCCCCCTAATATCGGCATGCCTTAATAATTTATAGTCTCATGTTCAACACAAATGTAACATCATGAGACACTTTGTTATAATAAATTTGGAGAGATTTTGGTATAACATTCACATTACATATTATACCTTGGCTGTTTTTACATATTACTGTTTTCTTGTTAGTTGTTCTCTTTCCAATTCAGCTTAATGATAGATTTTTGCAAAGAATATATGTCGTATATTGGATATATGCAAAACACATATATCCGAACAATATGTTCCTATTGAACTATTATTATTATTTTCAAACATAATAATCTAGCGTATGAATCTTAAAATCAGAATTCACTGAATGTCTTCTGATTTTCCATCCTTGCATTTGCCACAAAATTTACGTGCATTCTATTGAAAACGTGTGCATGTAATGATCGCGAGTAAATTCAAAGATAATTTTTTTGTATTCTCACATAAAATAGTTTCAATACAATGTCAATCTAATTGATAAAAATAAAATATTTTGAATAATTGACAAATGTAAGCCTAAAGGAATGATACGCTACCAATTTCGCCCAAAATATCTCAAAATAACAACAACGACATGGTAAAATCAAAATAGCTCGATACTAAATTCGTGGCAATGCAAATATGCTTCATAATAATTTTTCGCGGTTTTCGATTTTTTTTCTCACCTTTTAAAACTTGCGTGGGACTCCACGAACATTTTAAGACTAATATAAGAATAATCCGTTCAGCCGTTCTCGAGTTTTAGCGAGACTAACGAACAGAAATTCATTTTTATATATAGAACTAGCTGGACCCGTGGGACTTCGCTGCCCCTACTAAAGTGATTAAAATGGGAAAGTTCACGTAGAAAACTATTTGTATGCAGTTAAAATCAGTTAAAAGCTATGATATAGATTTTATAGTAGCCAAATTCGAAGATTACTGTTCGGCTATGGATATTTCGTAGTGCAATATCAGTAATTATAACCAAAATGACTAGTATGTAGGTAGAAATGTACTAGTTGCTTTTTGCTTCAAACTAGTAACATATCTGTCCATTTTCCATATAACGAACTGTCGATTTTAACATGGGGTTGTCATATACGCCTAACTAGTTCATTTGTATACAATTAAAGTACTAGATCCTATACTAGTTAAATATATACTAGTTGTTATGTAGTACTGTAAACTACTGTTTTGGACTAGTTTTATGTGAACTAGTGCACACTCTAGTATGCTTCATGGTAGTTTTATACTACTCACATCTTTCCTAGTTGTATATCAATCCATCATTACCAGTTTCGCACTAGTTGGTTGTGTATAATTAAATACTAGTTAATTTTATCGTTTTTTATTTTAGTTTTAAAAAAGTAATATAAATTCATATTAAAAAATTAAATTAAAAATCCATATCCACATTTGATGTATGTATAAAAAATAAAAATAAAAAATAATTCACTCAAAAATTAATACCAAAATTTAATTCACATCAATATTTTCTGTTGACTCTAGCTCGATCTTTTTATTTTCAGAATTCTTTCTGAATTGCTTCTTTTTGCATAATTGCATTGCCTGGCGTAGTAGCTGTTCCACATTTTTTCCCTTAGGGATGGTAGTTTCTATGGAGTCTGGAAAATGTTTAATAAATTGTTTAATATTAAAAGTTTTACGTTAAAATATTCCACTTACCAATTAAAGCTTTGTAGAAATTTTTATATTTCCTTTAAGAGCGTTTTCCATGAGTACCGTCTACATTAAAATCCATTATGACTTTAGAATCCAGTATATTCTCTATATTTTTTCCGACACAGTTTCGCCACAGCTTGCTCATTGTAGAGACCTAAATGTGAATGATTAAATTACTATGTTATAACAATTAAGAAAATATTTACTTTAATCCTAATTCATTTTCGATATATTTCTATACAAATAATAAACACATTTTTTACTTACGTAAATATCTCGGTTGTCACAAGTGATTTTTTCCTCCATGGTTTGCAACATTTTTTCAGACGATATTGGAAAGTCATTTGTAGCGGTACTGATTGAAGTTTCTTGTTGTGACTACCTTTATTTCGGCAAATGCGGACATAATTGCCTCACTGTTTTGTTGGACAGTTTTAACTAAGTCGTTTATGGTTTCTGAAAGTCGGCAATTTTAAACCAAATTAGTACAGTAAAATTTCTAATATGTGTTGAAAATATTATTTAATTAAAAAAAAGTAGTTCAAACAGCGATAAAAGTAGTGAATCGGCGATATCCCAAGATTTGAATAAAATGTTTTTTTGTTTGGATAAGAAAACATTGAGTTTATTAAATAATATGAACGAAATATTTCAAATTTCATGATCCAATAAAATTTGTTCCGGCACTGTGTAGTATATACTCTTAATTTTTTTATGCTTTTCTTGTAAATTATCAATTTTTCTGGAAAGTTTTTTTCAATTTTTGCATGAGTTGTTTTCAGTACCTGAAATGAAAGAAAATACATACGAATTTATAATATTTATTTGCTTTCACTTAGGTGCATCTTTGAAATTTGTGAATCCATCTTTAAAAAAATTTTGTTTCATAAAATTTTTAAAGATTACACTGTAAATTATCAATTTTTCAGGGTTTTCTAATTTTACCAATTCTGTTAGTTGGAGTCCCTGGACCACGAAAATACCTTTGATTTTTCTGACTTGCTTTCACTTAGGTTCGAAAAATCCATAATTTTATAACGGTAAATATAATTAAAACGTGGTTTCATGGATTTTCCATTTGAAACTTGAATAACTTATTTACTTTATAACGGATATATATTATTCTTTTTTTATTTCTTTATTTTTATTTCTAAAATTGAGAATTTCTCTACATCACCTAAAGAAGATACATCGGCGCAGCAAATACCAATATTCATGGAATCCCTTGGCTCCTTAAAATAACTTATTATATTTGTTAATATTTTACCTATGACAATCTTTTCTTCTTCTTCTTTCCTTCTTCTTCAAAACTTTGAATTTCAATTAGAATATATGGTTTAATGCAACAGAAATTGTCTGGTTTCTTTGAAGTATAAAGACATTTATTGAAGTAGTAACAAACCCCTTTATTCTTCATAGTTCTGAAACCTTGACTTGGGATATCGATAAAATAACTTTCGTACCGAAATCATTTAAAAATCTGCTGTAGTATATTCGTGGGCTTTTTGACATACTTTCCCATTGTTTGTAAATAATTTTCGAAATCATATGCACACGAACCAGACATTAAACCAATGTCTCTAATGCTATCCACCAAATGTAGCAAAGTATGGATGTTGTAGGACAAGCTACTATCTCCGAAAACAATTGGAAAATTATGTACAAACAAATCTAACAATTGTAGCTCTTAGGACATAACAACAATCTACATGCGCAATGTAAGAGTAGAAAAACGTAGTATGTGTCGTCAGGAATTAGGTCTTTGAAAACAAAAATCCCCGTGTACAAAAGAAACTGGCGGAACTCCGTTGCCTTCCAGTTTGCTATGTCATCGAAACTTCTTGATTTCCTTACACATTCTTGTGGAACAAATGTTTTCAAAGACTACCTTTTTCGACATGCAGATCTTATCCCTTTTGCTAACTTTAACGATAGTTTTCCCTCCAATATTCGTAATATAAATTTCCGCATAATTCCCAAATCTAGTAAATGCATAGTATCTATTGACGCTTGGCTTATCATTTTAACGCAGAATATTTCTAATGGTGTTTTAGTATTTCTAAAATTAAGGAGATGGTGTTCCAAATACTTTCTATTTTTAAAATCAATCATTAAAACATTTCCAATTTTTTTGCCTACTTGGGTGCATTTGCTGCAGCCATGGAACGACGCATGGTTTGGTATACCACATATGTAAGCTTTCGCTGGTGCATCACAAACAATGGCTCGTATTTCTAAACTAAAAATATGTTCTGCAAATTGTATCCCATTTTCTGCTATGTCTTCCATTTCATTCACAAAATCTTCTAAATACGTCAAAATACATTCCGGGTTTTTAAGACCAACATAAATCCCAACTGGAAGGACGTGTACCTTTTGGGAATTAACAATTCTTATTAAAACAGGCCACAGTTGAGCTCGAGAGCTTTTAAATAAGGTCAAGCCATCAATATTTATATCAATCATTATTTTGTCTAATCCCAATAAAAATTTACCAACTTTCTGTAATTGACTTCTTATGCCTAAATGACAATACAGGCTGGGACGCACTTTCCTTATAATGGGTTTCTCAACAATTTTCGGCAATAATGTTTCTGCTTTCTTTAGTACATTTAAATTCTCTTCTCTTAAAATGCACAAAAGTTCTTCAAATGCTTTCCTGGAAATTTTGTTTCTTATGTACCACTTCCCTAACTTATCAGTAAATAACTCTTGCTGAACATTGTGGTTTCTGGTGTTAACATCACATTCCTCATCTGACAAATCTGTGGTTAAAACAGCAGGCTTATCATTTATATTTATGTTTTGTGTTTCTACATTAGAACTATTTCTTAATCTATTAATGTATACTTCACGTTGTTTTTTTTATTAACCTGGACATATTTCTTTTACTCATCTTACTTACCGTGTTGAATAGTTTTTTTTTCACAGAGAAAGCACATACACAAACCCACAGACTGAATGATCTACAAACAGTTTATCTTTGATTCATTTAAAAAAAGGGTTGCCAAAATACGTAAATATACCATTTTCCCATGAAATTTTATATTGCAAGCATTACCAAACATTAAGATTTGCCGAAAAACATAATTTGTCAACCCTGTAATCGAAGCACAAACTAACGGGAAAATGACAATGAGTGGAAGAGCGGCACTCACTGCAGCACTTTGTAAGACAAAAGTATAGTCAGTCTCTTTTCGCTTCGACTAACACGAATAACTCAACTGTCTCATGGCAACTAGTAGTATGACTGTTTCAATATTTAACTAGTTTCATTTTAGCTACAGTGAACTAGTAGTATGACTGTTTCAATACGTGACTAGTTTTTATTTTAGCTGCAGGGTCGTATCAGCTGGTTAATGTATAAGTTGTTCGATTCAATAGATTACAAATACATTTTTAAATAATCATTGATTAACAATGGTGATATTAAAAACAATTTTGGATTGACTTATAACAATAGGGCAACCCTGCAGACAGTAGCAACACGTAACGTGATGGAGAATTGTCGGGAGAAAAGGAGAGAGGAGAAACGTGTTTTCAGAAAAAAGAAGAAAGAACAAGAAAAACGTGAGCGTGAGCAAATCGAGATGTACAGGAGTCAGAATGAAGTCCGGAAATTTTACCAACGAGTAAAACACCAAACCGAAGGCTTTGGTGCAGGCACATCCTCCTGTAGAGATGAAGAAGGAAACCTGGTGACAGATACAGACAGCGTGTTGAGGATCTGGAAGGAGCATTTCGAAAAGCTACTAGTATCAAATAGTGGCGATGAAGAAGATACCCCAGAAGCAATAAGACATGATGGTATAGAGTGTATACCACCTAGCCAAGATGAGGTCATAAAAGCAATTAATCGGCTCAAGAACAACAAAGCAGCAGGAGCCGATGGGTTACCAGCCGAACTATTCAAGACTGGTGGCCAGATGCTGGTCAGGACCATGCACCAGCTGATTAACACAATTTGGCTAGATGAATGCATGCCCAATGATTGGAACCTCAGCATCCTGTGTCCCGTGCACAAAAAAGGAGACAAGACGATATGTGCCAACTATAGAGGAATAAGTCTCCTTCCCATCGCATATAAAGTGCTATCCAGTGTGCTGTATGAACGATTGAAGCTAATGGTCAATGACATCATCGGACCATACCAATGCGGCTTCAGACCTGGCAAATCCACCATTGACCAGATTTTCACTCTGCGCCAAATCCCGGAAAAGACCCACGAAAAACACATCGACACATACCACCTATTTGTCGACTATAAAGCCGCATTCGACAGCCCTATCCGTTCAGAGGTGTTTAAAGCCATGTCTGCGTTCGGCATTCCTGCAAAATTAATACGGCTATGCAGGATAACTTTAAGTGGCACAAGGTCAGCCGTTAAAGTAGGAAAGGACCTATCGGAGCCCTTCAATACCGAACGAGGATTCAGACAAGGTGACAGTTTGTCGTGTGATCTTTTTAACATCCTACTGGAAAAGGTCATACGAGACGCAAAGGTGAACAGAAATGGCACTCTGTACACCAAACAACATCAGTTACTCGCCTACGCCGATGACATCGATATAATGGGTCGAACATTGCGAGCGGTAACAGGCACCTTTGAACAAATTGAAAAGGAGTCTGACAAAGTGGGTCTGGCAGTAAACGGCGAGAAGACCAAGCTGATGGTATCAACGCGCAAGACGTCCAGTAGACTCGGACCAACTGTGGAACTTGAGAACTACAGCTTCGAGGTAGTTAAAGACTTTATATACCTTGGTACCGCCATAAATAAAACGAATAATATCAGTTTTGAAATTCGGAGAAGGATTGTGATGGCCAACAGATGCTACTATGGTCTAAGTAAGCAATTTAGAAACAAGGCCACCTCTCGCCAGACCAAACTCACACTTTACAGGGGTGTTTGAGAGAAAAATTCTCCGAAAGATCTACGGGCCGATCTGCGTCGACGGTGAATATCGGCGTCGAATGAACCACGAGCTCTACAATTTATACGCGGACATCGACATAGTCAGTCGTATTGAGCTGCAGCGACTACGCTGGCTAGGCCATGTTGTGCGGATGAATGAAGATGCCCCAGCTCAAAAGGCATATAAAAATGAGCCTACTGATGGTTCCCGTAGAAGGGGAAGGCCACGAATTAGATGGAAAGACCAAGTAGAAAACAACATCTTGGAACGTGGTCTTCCAAATTGGTGGACTTGCGCACAAGACCGACGCGCTTGGAAATCTTTTTTAACCTCGGCTTATGGAACAGATCCCTGCTGTATAATTCCTGCAAAAGAATGCATTATCACACAACAATATTTTTACCGATCCTAGATTTAGTCTTGGTCTTAACTGTACATACCTTAGTATTTTTAAGAAAACCAAGACCAAGTCCGAAGATAGAATTTGTGGCCATTGAGTTAGTCGTTTCCTCTATACATTTCGAAATAATAGTTTTTGTCATATCAGTTTGATCAAATAAACTTAATACGTAATGGACACATTTTGTTTTCAGTTCAACTATGATGATAATCCACCACAGATTTCAGATTTTTGTAACTTTTAATCCACCATCGGCATTTCGCTGCTGGATATCTCCCAATTATTGCTGATTCATACATTTATTGAATTCATATTTATTTTTCCCAATGGTTGTAGAATTATTGAAATTCAAAACAAAAAAAAGTTTCTTAACTGATTTTTTTCCAAAATGACAAAATGTAAAAATTATAATGTCAATAATTTTCATTTTACATAAATTTTATTAAAATATGTGAAGATAATGTAGAGATAACTGCAGACGTTCGCGGAATTACTGAACTGTTGGGTTTTTATTATTACTAATAATAACATAATAGGACAACAAATTATGAGTCGAAAATTTCTGATTTGGAACAATTTTTACTTCCTGGTAATTTAAGATTGGATTTGTACTTATCTGAGTATCATACATACTTTTATGAACAGATTTATTCAAGATATACTAATATGTTCATAGAAAATGAATATTAGTTTTGAGGTATGGTTACGGTTTATGCTTTAACTCCTCGACATCTCGGAATTTTGGAAGTTTATTTTGCCTATCTTACTTCCATGGGATGGCATGCCTGACTGTGAAAATTTTTGCAAAGTCAATTCAGCGATTTTTGTGTAATGCGTATTTGTAACCAATTTACTCAGGCAAATTTTGAAGTGGGAATCTGTAACCTTTCTGAAGATATAAACATAGAATGTCAATGTTATTTCAGAGTTGGGAATACTTTTGATGGTATAACTCGACATCCACGCGGAATTTTTGGATTTTATCTAGCCAGTATTATTTCTATTGGGTAGCATCAGGTACTGTACAAATATCAGTAAAATCTATTCAGCGGTTTTGACTTTTCAAGCTAAACTTTTTTTATTCTCTATATGTAGGTAATTAAAATGCAATGGGGATTGAATTTCTCCCTAATGAACCGCGCTCACTTTTGTATGGATGATGTGTATTTATATCAACGTTATTAAGACAAATTTTAAAGACGGTATCTCTAGCCGTTCTTAAAATATACCCATATTACATGTTCCGGAATTTTGAGGTATGTTTACTATTGATGCTATAACTCTGCAAGTTATCAAATGAAGTTATCGAATTAAAATTTAGATATGATCAATTAGTAAGCATCCTATATATAGCTGCAATATTTACTAAATAATTATTTACTAAAATTAGGCAAACCCTGGTATTTTTATATCCTCGCATTACACTACAAACAAAGTGTGAAAAGTCCATGTTGTAGTAGATATTAAATAATTCGCTGTTTTTTGTAATGGTGTCAATTTTTGTTTTCGTGAAACACACATTTTTCGCAAAGTAACAACAATTTAAAAATAATAATGTCAATACTTTTCATTAATTTTACACAATCGATCACATTCATCTGTTACCTCCTCCATAAAATGGTATTTAAAAAAATAGTGGTGTATCTGAATTTATCCTATCCCAGTCTCTGACTTTTTCCAGATGATAAAACGATTTATAATTAAAATGCACACTACTCACTTTAATGGTTTTATTTTGTTATTCTTTTTTAAACCCAATTAACATATTGTTTGATTTTGTTCAGACTGGCAAAAATGGAAAATTATAATGTCAGCCAAATTTTTTCACATTTTTTTACATACATATGTATGTATTTCAAAATATATCCTCATCGGATGATGAGTATTTGTATCCATGTTACTCAGCCATATTTTCAAGCCGCTACCTTAAGATATACCCGTAGAAAATGTTCTACATATGTACATTCTTTCAGATAGATGTACTTTTGATGCTATTACTCCTCAGTTTTATCTAGCCTATGTTACTTCCATGGGATCGCTTGACTTACTATGAATATTTAAGTAAAATCTGTTTAGTGGTTTTTGAGTCCACAAACAATATTTTTTCTCTTTTCTACGTATGGATTTAAATGCAATGTAGTCATGTTGTGTGAATGATGCGAATTTACACTCACGTTACTCAGGAATAGTTTGAAGTCGGTATCTGTAACCGTACTTAAGATATACACAATTTACATGTTCATAATTTATGAGGTATGATTAAGTTCGATTTTATAACACTGTATCCTCGGAAAATCATTGAAGTTTATATAGCATATTTTATTCCCAGGGCATGTTATGACCTTCTGTGAAAATATTTCCAATATGCTTATTTTTTAAAATGCAGTAAAAAGTGAATTTTCCGTTGATCGTACCATCTATGGATGGTGTGCATTCACACCTTCGTTATTCAGGCAAATTTTGAAAACGGTATCTCTAACCGTTCTTAAGATAAACGCATATTACATGTTCAGAAATTTTGAGGTATGTATGTTTGATGCTATAACTCTGCATCCACGCGGAATTTTAAAAGTTTATATAGCCTATGTTACTTTTAGGGCATGCCCCGACATACAGTGTAAATCTCATTAATATCTCTTCAGCGGTTTTGGCGTCTATCGGTAACATACAAACAATTTTTTTTATTATATATATATACAGTGGCTCCATCGAATAATCGGACAAGTGTTTGTCAGCTATAATAATGCTATACATTTCAAAAAAATGTCTAGATGTGTAGTTTTTTTCGCTTTTATTTACACATTACTTACTTATATTTCTGAACAATACAAAAAACAACAACTTTCCTAGTGATAACAGTAAATTTCGCCAGAAAAACAAAATTAACTCAATTTATTGTGCTCAACGCAAAATCGGACAATGCAAAGTATCAATGTCAAAAAATGCAAAAAATCGAGAAATTAATATTTAGTTGAATATTCTTTGTTGTCCAGAACGACCTGTAAACGCTTCGGTATTGATTTGACCAAATTCTGGCATACCTCCGGCTCTATGGAGTTCCACGATTTCAGTAAAGCCTCCTTAAGCTGTACCAAGGAGTTACATTTTTTTCATACACTCTTCTAGCTAATTCTTCGCAAAGATGCTCAATTACGTTAAGGTCTGGGCTCTGTGCAGGTGTTTGTATAAGTTTGGGACAGTTATGGATCAACCAAAGCTTTGCAACATCTGATGTGTGCTTGGGATCGTTGTCTTGATAAAAGGCAAAGTTGTTCGCGATACCCAATTTGTCTGCACTTTGATTTACATTTTGTTTTAAAATGTTGAGGTAGACAAATTTGTCCATTTTACCATCAATAAAATGTAAATTGTATATTCCCGCACTCGACATGCAGACCCAAACCATAACAGAACCTCATCCGTGCTTAACAGTGGCTTTTGTATTCTTATGATTAAATTCAGCATTTGGCTTACGCCACACATACATCTTTCCATCTGATCCGTGCGAATTAAATTTGCTTTCGTCAGTAAACAGATCCTTAATATAATGGAAACTATCAATAGAAATGTATTTTAAGATGATCTATCATCAAATTACCTGTTTCCAAAAATCTTCTAATTTTAGTAAATACTCCTTGGCATATTTTATTCTACTGTTTTTATTTTTAAGGCTTATAAATGCTTTTTTTCTTGCAGCTCTTCCATAATAATCATATTTATGTAATGTATTGCGAATAGTATTTAGGCACACATCTTTTCAAGTGCGAGTTTTTAAATTTATTTTAAGTTCTTTTGCGCTTTTAAATGGATATTGTTTTATTTCTTTTAATATCGAACGCTCTTCTCGCTCATTCAATATCTTCCATTGACCTTCTCTGCTTTTATTGGTCAATCTGAACTCATCACGGAACCTCTTTATAATGTCGTGGACAGTAGATTTATTCATTCCAACCAATACGGCAATTTCTCTTACTGTTTTACCTTCATAATTCAATTTATCTATTAATTGTCTGATTTCCACACTGAATTTTTTCCCTTTTGGAGCCATTTAAATTTATTTTTATTTAGTTTTACCACTTTCTTGATCTAAATGCAATTTACAAATGAATACGACAAACAAAATACAGATTTGAAGTTCATATTTGCATAATAACGGGACTTTTAACATTGATACTTTGTTTTGTCCGATTTTGCGTTGAACACAATAAATTGAGTTAATTTTGTTTTTCTGACGAAATTTACTTTTATCACTAGGAAAGTTGTTGCTTTTTGTATTGTTCAGAAATATAAGTAAGTAATGTGTAAATAAAAGCGAAAAAAACTACACATCATTTTGAAATGTATTTTTTTTGAAATGTATAGCATTATTATAGCTGACAAACACTTGTCCGATTATTCGATGGAGCCACTGTATATATATACATATATAGTTTTTTTCAATGCAATGATAATCCAATTAATTGTAGAAAATTAACATATTTTGAAAATTTTCCAAAATTGAGAATTACTTAAAGATATACGCTGCCCATTTTCACCCAAAATATGTCCAAAAAGAACTACGAAGAGATGAAACCATAAAGGTTCGATATAAAATGTGTGGAAATGCTAATATCTTTCAAAATCATTAAAACTTTTCCACTTCAATTACAGACTACTAACAGAAACTTTAAGTCAAATCGGTTCAGCCATTTCTTTAGTATAATTTTTGGAAGATTTTCGCGGATTTTTCTCAAAATTTTCTTTCATAAAAAACCTTCCCACTGTAATTACCGAAAACTGAAATTTTGAGTCAAATCGGTCCAGCCGTTCTCAATTGATGCGTTAGTATACATTTTTCTTGCTCCATATATATGTATATGGGCAATATTGCCAATTTTTTAATATTCCATTTTCAAAAAATCAGCTTTTTTGTTTTTGTGGCACATCTATGATTTTTGGTACACATATAGAGAAAAATGTCCTGACTCCGAAACCGTTCGCGATCAAATTTTTGGTTGATGCGCGCAAAAGTTATCGAGGTTTTAATTTTGGGCATAAGAAAAAAATCTTAAAATTACGCCGTTTATTATATTGACCAAAAACGTTGATATATATCTTCCTCCGTAAAATAAGAATATGAATATATTATAATAATCACGATAAAGTTGCACATATTCGCGAAATATGAGAAAAATGAAAAAAATATAGCAGATTACATCAATATTTTCAATATATTAATGACATACACACACCTAAAAAATAATTAAAAAATATCTACATAATCTAAACACCATGATGAATCAAATGATATCAAAATCACACAAGTCCGTGTAGCGGTTTCTAAATCACAGCGACAACAAAACAAGATATCGAGGAACAATATTTGTTTTTGGTTGGAAAAAATAATGTAATCATATTTATTTTTTTAATTGTATACAAGAAATTTCAGAAAAAAAATTTGGGGTTATTCTGCTATTTTACCCGAATTTCGCCGAAAAATTGACATATATAATAATAATCACCTTTTGCGTATAAGTATACGCCTTGCGGATTATATCAAGACCCTTCCGATAAATCTTAGAATTCTATAAATAGGAATAAATCTTAAAATAAAATAATATTATAAAATATACATTTTAAATTGCGTGTAAATCGCGTAATTCTCAAAATCATTTGATGCGCATGCGGTTTCAAGGAAGTACTGAAGTTTATCTTCCAATCCATATATATTTTGCGAAATTTCAATTGAAGGCTAAGATGTGCCACACGTTACATTGAAGTACCCAAAAAATCGTAAAACGCGAATAATTCCCGAATACTCCATATGCCATTAAAGCGCATCCGATTTCGGTGTGCACCCTAAAAAAATACATCGATCTATACCGATTTCAATGTGGTCCATTAAGAACCATGGATGTGCCAGCTCACACTATTTTTGAGATAAATTGCGTCTAAATCGCGTAATTCTCAAAATCATTTGATGCGTATGCGGTTTTCAGGAAGTACTGAAGTTTATCTTCCCATCCATGTATATTTTGCGAAATTTCATTTGACGGCTAAGATGTGCCGCACGTTACATTGAAGTACCCAAAAAATCGTAAAACGCGAATAATTTCGGAAAACTCCATATGCCATTAACGCGCATCCTATTTCGGTGTGCACCCTAAAAAAATACATCGATCTATACCATTTCAATGTGGTCCATTAAGAACCATGGATGTGCGAGCAAAATCTATTTTTGAGATAAATTGCGTACATCTCTCTTTCGGCTGAAGTTTTTAAAGTTCTCTTTTCGAAAAAGATCAAAATCCGTATGAGGTCATTTATTGAAGCGGAAATTATACACAGAAAACGCAAATAAATCCGCGATATTTTCAAAAACATTTTTTGCCAAATTTCGTGTTTTTGGAAGACCAGTTCCCGCCGTTCTAGTAGATGGATTTTCACGAAGAAGATTTTATATCATCCGAAACGTAAAAAACCTTATTGATCGCGGGTACCCATATCATTCAGTTGACAGATCTAAACATTTGGCCCGAAAAATAGGTTTTTTAGAAATTTGATCGCACAAAATTCGCACCTTCTGATGAGTATTACTCTGAAGCTGTTCATACTACATACACAAAATACATATCAAATTACGCAGATTCGCGACTACAATAATCTTATAATCAATTTTTATAAATTCCTGTTTGCGTATTAAAGCTAGAAGTAAAATTAAAAAAACACTCAAAATCGAGCTTCAAAATGTCAGCATCATTTAAAGGTAGATGCAGTTAATATTTTGAAAAATGATACATAAGGGGCGTAGTCCCCATTTTGTTGGCTTCCAGTTTTATTTTGACACGAAGACCGTGCAATGAGTGGCTTAGTCACAAATCGATAGAGAACATAAAAAAACTGGTTCGCCTCAACGTCTTTTTACACATTTTTTTACATTAAAGTAGACACAGCTTCCACCAAAATAAAGTTTGGAGGTCAATATCATGAACAGTTTGCAACGACAGATCAATTAACCCAAAACTATTCACTTTATACCATATACTTAAGTAGTTCCCGAGTTATAAAGGGGTGAACCTCCGCTTCAGCTATGTTAAAAAATTGGCAATATTGCCCATATATATATATATATCTGGAGCTACCAGAGGAGTGGGCAGATGGGCCCCAACTTCGAACTTGGTCTATACTTCAGAGGTTGTGTAAAGTTTTGTTTAAAACGGACATTCCATTCGCCTGGTATTGGATTTATAAATATTGCAAATTTTTACAGTCTGTGGTAAGTACCTGAAGAAGTGGACCAATGGGTCCCATCTGCAAACTTGATCTAGGTTGTGTAAAGTTTTGTTCAAATCGGACATTCCATTCGACTGATATTGGATTTATAAACATTGAAAATGTTGACCTTTTATGGGGAAGATTCCACAAGGAGTGGACCAATGGGTCCATCCTCCTACTTGATCTAGGCTAGGTTAAGATAATAATATATATCTCATGATATTATAAAATTAAATTTTTGCCACATTTTGACCATTTTGTGTGGGAGGTTCTAGAAGAAGTGGACCGATATTCCCCATCTTCAAACTCGAACTAAGTTTGGAAGAAATAATAAGATGTGCAAAGTTTCGATGAAATCAAAATTTTCTGAAACGGATTTGGTCCAAAGAAACATGTGGTCTAGAACCAATTTTACAAGACCACAACGTGTATACACCGTATCAACGTGTATACACCCTCATTAGCAATAAGGCTGAGGGTATAAATATTCATTAAAAATTGCTGAAATTTGTATTTGGTGTACATTATGATTTACATAATCGGCTTGTAGAAATGTCGATATAGGTCCACTTTTTGGTATGTTCCCTATATTTCCATTTCAAGTACCTGTCAGTATACCTATGGTGGAGGGTATTCAAAGTTCGGCCCGGCCGAACTTAATGTTTTTTCACTTGTTAATATTTAACGTGAAAAATGTTTTGTTGGAAATTGAGTTATATCAGTCGTCAATTAGGCATAGAACCTCACATAATGATAACTCCAAATGTTCGTTAATCCCTACACGATGTGATCAATATTGGTCCCGCTTTAGGTATAGCAATGACAATTTTAATATTGAACCAGCATCTTCCACCCCACTACCGAAATAAAATCTTGTGTACGTTGGCGATGGCCTCATCTAACATTACCCTCTAAATTACAGTGTTGTGGGAATTTTATATACACGTTCCACCATACCATGTCAAAATCGGTCTAAATGTTGGAAAATATTATTTGGTGAGAATTGCGGTTTACGACAATCGCTTGTTGGTATAGATATACGTTTTGGTGTGTACGCTATATTTTTACTTCAAGTAACTATCAGTATAGGTATGGTGGAAGGTATCCACTTGTTTAAATTTATATACAATTTGCTGTGACGATATTTCAATGCGTTCCGTACTAAAATAGCCTTCATCTCACCTTTATAGTGTTTGTTGCACGTCCATATTACCCAAATACGCAAGGACCTATTTACATGCGTGTCAGTTGAATACGGCGAAAATGGACGAAAAAATTTGGAATTGATCGAAAAATGTTTACTTATATAGAAACACAAATATTTCAATGACTGGCAAAACTACCACGAAACTCTATCTTTCTGCGGATGTTTATTTCGAGCACCTCTTCGTTACACTGACATATTTTCCGAATATTCCCAATATTCAGTACAGTCCTTCTAATTGTGATGTTCGGCTTATGGCCTATAGATCGACAAGAAAAAAACACAAAAAAATAAGTTTTCGGTCCACTTCATCCCAAATGTTTTATGAGATCATCACCAAAAATTATAGGCGTTGTCCTTGGAACCTCTTGGAATTTTTTAAGCAACCAGCGCAACATTTCTGCCCTCTAATGTTAATGGGTTACTAAATAATATCTGAAGATGTAAGCATCTCTAAATATTTAAGTTTAACTTCCACATCCGAGTACACACGACAATATAATTGGTATTAATTAAAAGGCCAACCACTGCTCTTGGATATACTGTCAACTTCTCGGGTCCTATGTCCGATCTTTATCAAAACGGGCATGCTTATTCTTTGGCACGACCCCCTTCGCATTATGTATAAGATCTAAATATAAATATAAATGGACGCAACCGTGGCATCCACCATTTGGTATTCTGCAACACAGTGCGCTATCCAAAATTTATCTCGACACATAATCTAATACACTTTATTCTAGATTCGATTTGGTACGTTGTGCACTAATTCGTCTTAAGCGGATAAGTTTTAGTTATTTACATCATATTGATGAAATCGGATGAAAATATATATGGAAGCTTTATCTAAATCTGAGACGTCTTCAATCCAATACGGTATGCAATATTTCATGTAAAGCGACCAGACATAAGCTCCTCCATTTGCATAAAATCGGACAAAAATATATATGAGAGAGATATATCTATATCTGAACCTATTTCAACAACAAAATATCGTACAAATAAAACATATACATAAAATGGGACAAAAGTATATATGTTAGCTACATTTAAATCTGAACCGATTTCAAACATAACAAACTAAAGACTAAATTTCATACCCAGAAAATTTCGCGGACGTCAACATGCAGTAATTTCAGTACGCTATGCAAAATTTTGACTCAATCGGACCAATGTTGGTCCGAGCTATATCTAAATCTGAACCGATTTCAACAAAACTTCGCATACATAAATCTGGACCTAACTCAGTACTCTGTACAAAAATGGGTTTCTACATATTAACCAATCTTTATTGGCCAGAACTTTGGCCTGTATCGTGTTTACAAATTATAATGGACAGACGGACGGACACACATGTATAGATCGACTCAGCTATCGACTCAGCTATTCGGTGTACTTAAAGGTGGATCTAGGACCAATATTTCGCGGCGTTACAAATTCTTGGGGCTGCACAAACCTGTAATACCCTGACAACATAGTTGTGTAGGGTATAAATATATGTATAACTTATTCTATATAACCAAAAAAAGTTTTATATAATTTCCTAAGATTGTCGAAGGAAATCCTGTACCAATATGTGTAGCTTTCAGCTATCGAATGATTAGTTTCCATAAAATGTGCATTCGGAAGCATCTCACACTGAAACTTTATATTTCCTCCACAGTTATCAGAATGACTTAATTCATATTTTTATTCATTTCACAATTCACAAAATAGTAATGGACTTAATTCCGTTTGTATTTTTGCAAGACGCGTCTATATAAAAAGTTTGTGTTTTGTGTGTGTAGATTTTCCACATATTTGCATTTTGCAAGAAATTCTATTGGAAATATTTCCTTGCAAAGAATTTCAAAAAGCATTCCATTAAAGTTCCGGTTTTGTATGATTTATGAATAAAACCGAAAAAAATATTTGTACATGGAATTGATGCTAATCTTTTCTAATTTGAAAAAGGATAAAAGTATGTATGTTTGTTTATTGCGGTGTGTATATTTAATGGAATAAGTGATATAGTTTAAATGTTTTAAAGTGTTTATACAAATAATGCGTTATAAGACAAAAATAAAAAACAATAACACCATAGATAATTGTGCAATGAATATTGGAGCGGTTTAAAGTGGCAATAATTTTCATGTTATATGTGTTACCTATCACTAAACGGATATTTTTATACTCTCCACTATAGATTAAAAATTTCAAATTTAAGAAATATATTTAAACGTTAATATTAATTGCAAATATCATACATCGGTTTTTAGTCATGTAATGTTATAGGTAACATTAGTAGCACAGGGGCCATGAAACTATGAACCACAAAATTAAGAAAAAAACGACATGTTGACAATTTGTTAAATAGGAACCTGGGGTGTGGATCGATAGGACGATTTGCAGAATATTTATTAATTTGCTATTTTTTATGTTCTAAACCCTTTGGGAATTACCAGACGGAGTGGGGTCATGTCGGATAACTCCTAGGATGTTTGGTATTGAAAAGAATATATATCGCACGATGGGCCAGGAATTCAAGTTCTGAAAAAAAAATTATATATTTCAAACCTGGGGACTTTGTGATTTACACCGATAAAACTTTATATCATTATGGCTTACGGTCTACAATATATAACTTTATATTATTATGGCTTACGGTGTCTGCAAAATATATTTTGAAACCTGGCAACTCTAGTTGAACCCATTTTAATTTTAATACAGTCCGGACTTGGTTCCAAGCGATTATAATCTTTTTCTTGCATTGCCAAATTTCTTTAAGGATAAAAAAATGGTATCTAGGAAGGATTGTGAAAATCAACTAATAGAGTTTTTTTGCAAATAGAGAGCAGGACTTCTATGAGAGACATTATGAAGTTACATTTAAAATGGTCTTATACTTCCATTTTTTCGGAATGTAGTGTAAATATAATAGATGTACAGACAGTTTGACATGCCTAATTGTCTTAGAATTGCATACTTTGTAGGTTATAAACTGACGTCCAACTTTTTTAAGCAACTCTGCTGCTGCTATTTACGATTCTCTTTTGAATTTCTTCCCCCTTGGCTCTTTTCATACCCCTCTCTCCCAAGAAGTTGCATGGGTAAACCCCGCGTAATGAAAGTTATAAAGTCGGACAAAAATCCTTTAGAGGACAATTGACATGAAATCAGACGACATTATTTATGTGATTAATACAAATATATGAACCGATTTTAATCAATCAAGATATACATGTGTCATTCCGCTGTCTATTCTTGCCAACCCGACATAATTATGGTCTTTGGGGTTCCATTTGTACAAAATCGAACAACGTTAATTATGAGAGCTATAAATACATCTGGAACGATTAAAAAATACACGACATTCGGAAGGCTGCTCACATCTCCCTGTCGAAAATTTCATCTAATTCGAACAATCGTTGGTGCATAATTTGCATAAAATCTGTATTAATCATTGTTTTAGGATTTTGGATGATAATACATGCGGAAACTGTATCCAAATCTTGACTAGAACCAAAATTATACATGCGAAATAAATACGGTTTTTAATAGTTATAATCAGCCGATTGAAACTTAAAACGCTTCATGTTAGGCTCAATTAGCTACATTGTGCAAATATATAAAATCGGACGAAAAAATATTGGACCTATATCTAAATTTGATCCAATTTCTCCAAAATTTAATGGCCGTTATTCTAGACTCAATCCAATACGATATGCATATATCTGATTCGAATTTAATGGAATTTAACACACGTAATTCTTGACTAAATTCAATACAATACACGTAAATATATAAGGAAGCGGTAAAGCGATACGTGGGAGTTTGGTGCCTCATTTACATAAACTCAGAAGAAAATATATTTTAATAGAGTTAATCCTTGGGCCAAATAAATTACCTGTGCTAAATTAAATTTCACTCAAATAATAAATATATTTTAATATTCTGAACATTATTTCATTCGTTGACAACAATTCTAATAAAATTAAATTTTTAGTCGATTTTGCTTTAAGCGGTGTACACACTATCATTTTTGACTGTCAACTTTTTTATCGATTACTGACTGTCCAACAACCATAAATATTTGTGTGGTTGCCTGATGAATGACAAACATGTGAGGCCACACTATCAAACAAGCAAAATTTGGGCAAGAGTGCCATTCAAAAATGCTAGTGTGTACACGGCATTAGTTGGTAAAAGTCGAAAATCGATTTTGAACAGGTTTCACAAAATCGAAAGGTCGAAAAGTCGACTATTTAGTCAAAGGCAAAAATCGAAAAGTCTAAAAATCCACTTTTTGGTCAGAGGCAAAAATCGATAGGTCTAAAAGTCGACTTTTACTCTCGACTACGTATCCCTAATCTCCGCACTAAAAATTATTTATATTGACCCAGAAACGAGATAGACCCATTGTCCTTTTTGAAAATATACATAGAGTCACGTGATTGGTATAACATTTTGCACAGTGTACTGAAATTAGTATAGTAGTAGTGTAATCGGTTCAGATATAGATATAGCCCCATATTTTTAGTAAATGATGCACCGAAGATTTAAAGTGTGTCCGATTGACACAACAATATGCACAACGCGTCGAAGTGTGTCTACATCGATTCAGGTTTATATATATATATATATAACTCCCATATATATTCGTCCGATTTTAAGTAAATGGTGCACCAATGCATTTTGCTCATGAAGTTAGTATAGCCTAACGTGTGTCAGCTTTTGATGAAAACGGTTCAGACTTAGATATAGCTGGCATATATATTTTCCTCCGATTTAGTATTATTTCTAAAGCTGTGCCTAAAGCTAAAATTGCGGAAAAAACTGGTCCCCCGTGGAATTCAGCTACATTGTCAAAATTAAAGAACAACAAGTAAAAAAGCGTTAAGTTCGGCCGGGCCGAACTTTGGATACCCTCCACCATAGATATACTGACATGTACTTGAAATGAAAATATAGGGAAAATACCAAAAAGTGCATCTATACCGACATTTCTACAAACCGATTATGTAAACCATAAAACAAGTTTCAGAATTGTAATTGATAATAATACCCTCAGCCTTATGGCTTATGAGGGTGTATAAACTTTGACAAGGTGAAAAGGTGCCTCATGGAAATATTGGTTCTAGACCCCCATGTTTCTTTGGACCAAATTTGTTTCAGAAAATGTTGATTTCATCCAAACATTGTCAATCTTATTATTTCTTCCTAACTTAGTTCAAGTTCATATATAGATCATAATCGAACCTTACGTTCTAGCTTGTTATCTCGATATCCTTCGTAGGTGAAATGATTACGACATACTCTTAGAACCAAACCCAAAACGCGGAACAAATTAGATAACTATTTTAATATAAACAAGTGAAAAAAAATTTGCCCATCTTATTATTTCTTCCAAAATAGTTCAAGTTCGAACATGGGGAATATCGGTTCACTCTTTCTGATACATCCCACAGAGGGGACAGAGCGGGTTACAGTTCATATATATGAATATATACATATTTTGTAGATATTGAATATTTTACTCCACCTTATGGTGGAATATATATATATATATATATTGTATAATTAACAAGTGAAAAAGCGTTAAGTTCGGCCGGGCCGAACTTTGGATACCCTCCACCATAGATATACTGACAGGTACTTGAAATGATAATAAAGGGAACAGACCAAAAAGTGACATTTCTACAAACTGATTATGTTAACCATAATGTACACCAATTTCAAATTTCAGCAATTTTTAATGATTAATGAATATTTATACCCTCAGCCTTATGGCTAATGAGGGTGTATAAACTTTGATAAGGTGAAAATGTGCCTCGTCGAAATATTGGTTCTAGGCCTCACATCTTTTTGGACCAAATCCATTTCAGAAAATTTTGATTTCATCCAAACTTTGCCTATCTTATTATTTATTCCAAACTTTGTTCAAGTTCGAAGATGGGAAATAACGGTCCACTCCTTCTGGTACGTCCACAGGGGCTAGGCTTGGGCCTAAATTCGGGCTATAGTTCATATATAGTACATTATCGAACCTTACGTTCTATCCCTCGTAGGTGAAATTATTAAAACAGAGTCTTAGAACCAAACCCAAAACGCAGAACAAATCAGATAACTATAATAAAATAAACAGTAAGGAATGCAGTCAAGTCGGACTGGGCCGACTATATGATACCCTTCACCACTTTGGGCATATTCAACAAAGTCACCTAACAGACTTATCGAAAGAACATTGACATGAAATTGAACTCGATATTTAGGGATTTTGGCGCACCATTTACCTTAAATCGGCCGAAAATATATAACTTAGCGCACATTATTATAGACGGCATTTAGTACGCAATGCAAAATTTCTTGCGAATTGAATGATATTTAGGGACTTTGGTACAACATTTACCTTAAATCGGAGGAAAATATATATGGGAGCTATATCTAAATCTGAACCGGTTTTCACGAATCTTTACGTACGTCATTCTAGGTGTACGCTATGCCAAATTTCGTGTAAATCGAAAGATATTTAGGAACATTGGGGCACCATTTACCTTAAATCGGACGAATAAGAGACCTATGCCACATTTCATCGAATTCGGATGATAAATGCGACCTGTACTTTGTTTACAATTTAACATCAACAGACGGACGGACATGTATACATCGACTCAGAAAGTGATGCTATGCATATTCTCAAAAGGAACCATGGGTCTATCTCGTTTCCTTTTGCCTGTAACAAACATATGCACAAGATATGACTGTGGTACAGGGTCCACAGTGTGATGAAGGGTATAAAAAGGGGGTTATATGGGGACTACGCCAAGGGGGCGAACAATAATAATAACAATAATAATAGAATATGCATAGAATCAATACAAAAATGTGTATAAGTCACCCATTTTTTTGATTTTTATCATTTTCGAAAGCTAATTTAATTTTCTTCCCCGTAATATAATAAAACGTTTACGGCTTGATATCTTAATTTCATCGTACAGTCCGAAGAAAAATAAATTTTGTCATTTTTTGCGTATTTTTTTCACATTTCAACCGCTGTAACTCAGCCAATACTCAACCGATTTATCAAACATATATCTTGTTTTAAAGGAAAAATTGTACTCTTCGAAAGAAACGTATATAAATCCTTTATAAAGTAAATAAGTTATTCAAGTTTCAAATGGAAAATCCATGAAACCACGTTTTTCTCTATATTTACCGTTATAAAATTAATTTTCGAAGTGACCCAGAAAAACCAAAGGTATTTTCGTGGTCCAGGGACTCCAACTAAACAGACTTGGTACATTAGAACCCCTGAAAAAAAATTTTGTTATTTTGTAGCACAGTGTAATTTTTGGCAGAGAGATTTGTTACCATATACGACTACAAAATACCAAATTGCAGCAGATTCGGTTGGAAACGCGCTCAAAAACCCCAAAATACCAAAAATTGCTGCTACCCTTATATGGGGGCTATCCGACAAAATGGGCCTATATTCATAATTTTTTGTGGAGAGATTTGGTACCTATTAAGAACTCAAAATTCTATATTACAGCTAATTTGGCGGAAAAATACGATCAAAACCCCCAAAATACTGAAAATTGGGAGGTACCGTTATATGGGGGCTACCAGAGAAAGTGGACCTATATTTATAATTTTTTTGTGGAGACATTTAGGACCCAATAAGAACCCAATGTAGCACATTTCAGCGAATTCGACTGAAAAACGCGCTCAAGAACCCCAAAATACCGAAAATTGGGGCGTATCCTTATATGGGGGCTACCCGAAAAAATTGACCTATATAATTTTTTGTAGATAGATTTGGTACCTATTAAGAACTCAGAATAATAAATAAGAGCCAATTCGGTGGAAAAATACCACCAAAATACTAAAAATTAGGAGATACCGTTATATAGGGGCTACCAGAAAATATGGACCTATACTTATAATTTATTGTGGAGACATTTAGTATCCAATAAAAACCCAATGTAATAAATTTCAGCGAATTCGGCTGAAAAACAAGCTCAAGAACCCCAAAATACCGTTGAATAATGCAAAATGCTTTGTGTCGATTTCTTCAATTCCATATGGCCCGTGAATTTAAACATATTAAATTTAATAATTCTCTATGAATGAAAGATTCTCAAAAAAATGCATTTTCAAAATAAACAAATTTTAAAAATTTCGTTATGGGAGTTTCTTATTCCACATATTTGGTATCTTTTCCCATGATGGCTTAAACTTAAAGAAATCATTTTGTTTGGCATGCATCATATTCACCTTGTTTTTCTCTTCCCCCTTCATAGTGGTCTATGTTTACAAAGGGCATTTGTGTGAAATATGTACATACGTATATGTTATAAAAACGGCGATTTTATTACAATAGGATTTTTCTTGTTCAAATATATTGTGAAAAGAGACAAAATAAAAAGACATCGTACATGCGTAATATCACCTGCGTGTTTTATGTCAACATATGTATGTACATTCCAAACCATACCGAAGGACGACAATAAGCGAAATAAAATATGTGGGAGAGGAATTTCAATATGAAAGGGAGCAAAACAAAGAATAAAACTATGGCTTGTAAGGAATGATATTCAGTTCCATGAAAGTAGAGTAGATGAATTTTTAAATTTCGTAGAATTCTGTTTGAAGTAGATGCCCCTATATCTCGGCATTTACATATGCAACGTTTTTAAGCTACTTTGCTGTTGTCCTTTACGATTCTCTTTTGAATTTCTCCCCCTTGTCACTTTTTACACCTCTCTATTCTAAGAACTCGGCAGAGTTGCTTACAAAACTTGCATGTGTAAACCACGAGTATTGGGATAACCTGCAATTTAAAATGCTCAACCAAAATATAAATGCAAATATTAGTACAATGATAAATTTTAAACGTAAAATACTTTAAAATAGTAATATTTCAATATTAATTCAAATATGTGGTAATCTTTAAAAATTCAGTAAAATGTTACTTATTTCGTATCTGTCTTTGGGAACACACACATATGCCGCGGGAATGAACTCTTAAAAATCCGAAAATGAATTATCCAATGGTCTAGGCATTATTCCACGGTCATGGGCTGGCACACATTGATTCTCTCAAGTTATTAATTTTATTTGAAGACAAATATGCATGTACATATGCTAAAGCGGCATCGTTCCGACAGGCTGTGTTTCTATGGAAATACATGTTGTGACTATTAAATGATTACAAATGAAATGGTAAAGATGTAACAAAAGGATGTGAAAACCCAGTAAAGAAAGTTCAAAGTTCACTTTTGGTATACACAAGAGATACTCCTAAGATGATTATTGTAAGGTACAGTAAGTATATACCGATTTAAAACAAGCATATCATTTGTGACATATAATCGGACAAAATTAAATATCGCTGGCATAACTTGTAAAGGCACCAAGTCCAGTTACGTATAATAAGGCAAAATACATCGATTTACAAAAAAAAGTGAGAACAGTAGTAAAGTCGGACGGGACTATATGATACCCTTCACCACTTTTGGTATATTCAACAGATGAATCTTAACAGACGTCGCATTTTTGAAGGATCAGTAAAATGAAATTGGACCCATAAACATATCATCCTGCAACCTAAACGAAAAACACAAACACACCCGATGATTATTTGGATACATATCTGATAAACATGAGGAGTTTGGTGCACCATTTACTTCAAATCAGACGAAAATAAGCCGATTTCACCGAAACTTGTCACAGAATTTCGGATATATAATATATAACTTTGGGTCTTTGGTGCACCTTTTACTTCTGACGAAACTATATATAGGAACTATATCTAAATCTGAACCGATTTCAACAATATTTTGGGCCAATCGGACCCACCTAGGGAATTCGGTACAGCATTTATATCAAACTTCTAGGTTATGCTAAGTTCAGTACAAAAGATATATGTGGACTTTAGTGCACTATTTACATTAAATCGGACAACATTCCTATGGGCAAAGCTGCACATTTAATTATATCAGCTCCATGCACTAATATTTTGTGTATGCTTCCACGAAAAAAATAAATGTTTCCTCAATAAGTTCTTTAAATGACTCTGCATTAATAGCATATCCACAGGCCATGGTTGAAAGGATGATACTAAAATTTTTAATTAATTTTTCATCAACACCAGTTATTGACGATACCAAGCCTGGTTGTTGTATTACTTCCTTCAAATCATTAATGATATATATGTGCCTTCCTTTCTTCGAAAAGTGGCCGATCGGAGCTATTCCGAGAAGGATAAATGTAGGTAAAACGTGTATATATGAATATTACACCAATGATATTTTTTCAGGCTTCATAAAGTAGACCCTTTACCTGCGGTATATGAGAAGACTCTTACAACCGGTTTCGTTGTAATTTCAATTTTTTTTAGAAAGACATTTGGAATAAATGTATATTCAGTGCATGAGTTTAAAATCACAGTTTGGATCAGCTTACTTACATATCCACATTTTCATACTCACACCCATTTCTCTGGAACCTTTGGACGGACATTTTGATTGAATTTTTATTGAAGGAATTTAAAAAAACGGACCTTACATATATTTAGCCCGAAACACCTAAATTAAAATAACTTATTGGTTATATAATATATATAACTATTCCATTTAATTAAATACCAATACTTTATATCATAAATGGAAAAATTCTATAATAATATATTCACAGAATGCACACTACAATAAAATTTTTAACATTGGAAAAATTTTCTATTTTAAATGTACCATTATTCCGTTCTAACTTATTAATTCAGATTATTTTATACGCACTTAAGTACACTCAACACTCTACTTTAATGATTTAAAGTTTCCTTCAAGTTCATTTTTTTTTTATTTTCTGCGCGCTAGATCAATATTTTTTCCCACCGTGAGTGCGTTGAAGTGTATAATAAATAAATACAAATATAGTTCTCTCATTTTCTTTGTTGTTTTGTGTTGATGAGCAAAGGCGCTAAGACCAATTAATCACGTATAGGCTATAAGGCCACTTTTTAGTTTGAGGGATTTGGACACGATTTTCACCCGAATTGACTACATTTTGGTATTTTAGATATTTGTATTTTTATTTATATTTTTGAATAAATTATTATTCCAAAACAATCTTTACTCTATTAAGGTCCATGAAAATATAAAAACTTAGCAACAGAAATCGTGTATCTCTCTAATGAAGATTGGCATACCAATGTTCAAGATTCAATCTATAATCGCATTCTAAATGTCAGGGACGTACGAAGGATTTTCGGGGGGCCGATGCACAGTGGGCGAAAAGGCTCATCTAGCGGCGTTTAATTAAAAGCGCTTAGGGATTTTGTTATATATTTTTTGTAATATTTTTTTTTTTTGTTGAAAATAGATTAAGCTACACATTTTTGTATGTTGCATTTTTTCAATTTTTAGACATTGTTTATTTCATTCAGGAAAACATGATAACGGTAGTATTTTTAATGTTTCTCATTCTTTGGGGCTAAAAATGTATTAAACTTTAATAATAAAAACATTTTTTAAACATTTATTTATTAATTTTTTTTAATAACATTTTTGGCCTTATTCAGACTTCATACATTTCAGTTGTCTTCATAACAAAAATTTAATTATAAATAAAAAAGAGGAAAAAATACAAATGGTGCTCACGGAAATGGCGGTAATCTTCGCCGGGCTTCTAACGCTTCTTCCGACATTTTTCCTTATTGAAGTGGTGATACTTTAATTATATCAGCTCCATGTATTAAGATTTTATGTATGGAACACGGCATATAAAACTAAGGATACAGTATGGTAAAAAGTTATGCGGTCTGTAAAGCATATTGCCTACAAGATTCAATATCGATTTTGAGCCAGCAAGAAATGAGATTCTGCTCACTCCGTTCAGCAACATTAAATTCTGATAGAAGAATGAGCTTCTTCGAGGCGCGTAACAATATGATCTACCATATCCTGTGAAGGCACTTGAGCTGTATAGTTCGTAAATTGGACTCCATTTGGATAACATTTTAGTTTCGTTTTGTTGGAATATAATTAGAATAACTTTATTAGCATCGCACATGTTGATATTATTAATATTATTAAATATATGAGTTTTAATGACAGAAAAATTTTTAGTAGACACAGGCTCGTTGCGCCATAGTAAATAAACTTCTCGTCTGAGCATCAACATTTTTCCTAAAAAATGCAATATCATGTGAAGTTGCAGGAGACTGCAGATCATTTGGACATGTTATAATCACAAGACGACATAGTAATTTAATTTCTGCAACACTTAAGCACAGGTCACAAACAATTTTTTTTAGTTAATACATTCCTCTAACAATAAATAAATCAACTTTTCATTGACTTAATTGAGACAAATGTCATTTTAGAGACAATTTCGCAATGCAAAGAAAACACGTGTTGAAGCTTAGTTATGCATTGGCTAAAACATATGTGGTGTTTGACAGCTCACAGCTGTTCAACTAGATCATATCAATCAGAATAAATCGATATATTAGATCAGTGGGATAGTAGTAATCGATAGAGACTCAATTTTGGCCCAATTAAACACTTTGAAAATTGAATTAAACGACGCTAAATCGTCCATTTCCATAAAAAACAAAGTTTTATTTTATTATCTATCTATATTATCTATATTAAAAATATAAGGGAAGTCAATACAAATCCATTATTCTTATATGAACTATAGGACTTTATTTAACATGCTTCGGAATGTCCGATTTGGGCAAAATATGCCTCTCCCATAGAAGTCCTGCTCTCTATTTGCAAAAAACTCGAGTAGTCGATTTTCACAATCCTCTCTAGATACCAATTTGTTATCATTAAAGAAATTTTTTAATGCAAGAAAACGATGATAATCGCTTGATGCCAAGTCCGGACTGTGTGGCGGATGCATAAAACTTGCTCAAACAAGCTCCCGAAGTTTCCGGCGAGTCACTGCAGATGTGTGTGGCCTAGCGTTGTCCTGGTGGAACACGATACTTCCCCCGTTGGCCAATTCTGGCCGTTTCTGGTCAATTGTTCTAATGGTTTTTTTCCCAACCTAATATTTATATTTAAAAATAGATTTTCGACGCAAACTACAATCGCATCAAGTGGATTAGATGGGGATCGGGGATCTTTCGCTTTCCACATAGTGATCTACAGATCCACTTTCTTATATTTTCATAGAAATAAATACAAATTAAATCTCACTATTTTCCCCCATTTCTTCCAAATATTCTACTATCACTTCTATAGATTCGTGTGAAAACCATTGTGTTCGTGTTTTACAATGTAGTCATTTGAAAGATTGATTTGCTTCTCGAAATATTCTGAATAAAGTAGCAGCCCTTTTTGGAATTTCTAAAGAACGAGCTAATTTCAAAATTTTAGAAAATATTCTTGGAATTTATCGATTCTTCGAAACTACATTTAAATTAAATTTTAAACGTGAAAATAACAGTGATTGTAGACCGCAGAAATGAATTCTGATTCAATAATGGTCTGCACTCCATTGTAATTTCCTGACATGTTAGACGCGCCGTCATATCCTTGACCTCTCAAAAATGTTGGATACAAATCCAAACTGATAACTGTGTTTATTATGACGATCGAAAAGTATGTTTCTGTTAATCCTTCTTATTCCACGTAGCATGGTTTAATCCGCTAAAACCGATAGAATACAGCTTTTTTCACTTCTTTATCAATATACTTTGAATGTATTCTCCAATTAGTTCTAAAGTTGGGCAACCTAGTTCACTTAGTGGATCGATCTTTCTCGTTCATTTTTTTTTTTTTTTTTAAATGAACTAGTTCCTTAATGTAATTCCTTTGCTCCATATAGTTCCTTTGTTCCATATAACTCCTCTACTCCATATAGTTCATTTGCTCCATATAGTTCCGACTCCTACATAGTTTTTTAATCTCTCTTTCATCGTTCTTTTCTTAATTTCTTCCATATATATTTCCTTTGCTCCAAATAGTTCCTTTGCTCCATATAGTTCCTTTGCTCTTTATAGTTCATTTGGTCCATATTGTTCCGACTCTTACATAGTTTCTTTTGAATCTATCTCTTTCATCGTTCTTTTTGTTTTTTTGCTCACATAGTTCCGTGTTGATTTGTTAATAATACAAAAATTGAAAATTGTGCAAAAATTAAGCTAAAGAATTCAACTGTAGGACGATAAGCACACAATACTTTTTTTATAAATAAATAAAAATATTTAAAACAAAAACAAATTACATTTAACTATTTACACAATTTGAAATACGAACGAATGAAGAATATGGGAATAAAGGAACGAGATCATAAAAATAGAACGAGAAAAAAGGAAAAGAAAAAGAAAGAGATCAGAAAAAGGAACTATTAATTACAGAGCTGCAACTAGTTCCGACCGTTCCTTTCTCGTAATATTTCCAATGTACTAGTTCGTTCCGGAACTACCCAACTCTAGCTGTCAGAGTTGGGGAGCATTTTGTATGCGCTCAGTAATATTATGTTTTGTATAATAAACTCGTTGGCCGTTTTCATGGTGTACTGTAAGATGAAATACTGAAGGGTATCTTTCATGTATTGCAAAGTATTCTCCATACCGCTTCGGAAGTACTGATATAGCTACCTGCTTGAAGTATTTTTGTTTCGTCCGTCTCGTTTTCAAGAGCAAATACGGCTTGATCGCTACCATGGTTAACATACTTACATATGTATTTAATGTATTTTACCGAGTGGCAAATTTCTACATTAATGTGCGCATTGAAAGTCCGCAAAAGAACTGGGTTGAGAGGGACTACCAATCTATTGTCTACCTCTTTTTTATTTATTTTCATTGTAAAACCACCATCACTCTCTGATCTTCTGCGATATCAAGGATAACCATTTTCTCCTGTTTGTGTTTCCCTGGTATATTCGCGTGGATATTTTTGGTGCATTTGTCGCTCTTCATACATATATAGTTTTTGTTGCTATCCCCGCATTGACCGCGTATCATGTGGCTTTTAACAATTTCATGCAATACTGGGTCTGTGGTTGGGTCCGGAATTTCAGCACACAAAACGCTGTCAGTATTATTTGGTAATATACGATTTTCAAGTCATAATAAAATGTGGATATGCGGTAAACCTCGCTTTTGCCATTCAACCGAATATATAAAACATTTTGTGTTACCAAATATTTGTCCCTTTGTTAATAAAACCATTAGCTTCTGTATTTTCAAGGGACCCCCCCCCCATTCATTCACGATTTTAATTTTTCAAAATTTTCAATGGGCTGGTAAATCAATACCAATGCTTGTTAAGGTTTGCAACTTTTTTCCACCTTCTAAAAGGGTAACTGCTATGCCTGACGAAGCTACTGCTGATGCAATTTGTCCCTTTGTTAATAAAACCATTAGCTTCTGTATTTTCAAGGGACCCCCCCCCCATTCATTCACGATTTTAATTTTTCAAGATTTTCAATGGGCTGGTAAATCAATACCAATGCTTGTTAAGGTTTGCAACTTTGCACATATATATTTGAAGATTTAAAAGAGAACAAAAATAATTTACAAAAAAAATTTGTAATTGTTTTGTTGTTGGTTTTTGCAATTAAAGAGAAATCCTTATTTTTGATGGCGGGCATGATAACTCCTCACTGGAACATCGGAATCCGAAAATTCTATCGGTGTTAAAAAGAGTACATGTCTGGCTCTCGTATGAACTGGGATTATGGACTTCGCTCTAAAATTAACAAAATGGCGGATCTTTGAAAAAATATTTTTTAGAAAAAATTTTTGACCGAAAACCAAGTTAAAAAATATGAAAGATCTTTACCGATTTGCTCTATCCTAGTTTTTACGATAGCTATAAACTCACAGAGAAACGTGTAAAAATTTGGAATCGATTGGGTTATTAGTTTTTGAGTTATCGTACCCGCCATTCGCTAAAGAGAAAAACGCGTTTAAAGTTTGAGAAGCCCTTAAGACGTCACTTGATGCTGACACAATAAATCCGCTATATCTTCAAGAGTTCTTGAGATTTTCACTTCAAATTTTGTAGGGACATTCTTGAATTAGTGTAGAATAGAATTAAATCAAAAAAAATTGACCCCGAGAATGGGGGGGTCCCCTTAAATGAAACACTCACCCAATAATGTCGTAGCGGTCGTGAGGCTTTTGGGATTGTAGAAGTTATAAAAAAGGTTCGTTCTGCCAAATATTCGAACAACGGCAGATGTTGTGGTAGACTTCCACACAACCCATGAGGTACTACCATTGTGCGGTGCCATTTCTTTTAATTGGCTGGCTTCCCCGTTAGGTTTACTACCAACTTTTTATAATTATGAAGTAGGGTGTCCTGTGTGTTTGTTCTTTGAACATAATGTTTCAATCGTCGATTGGTACTTAGCTAAAGAAGAACTTGTTTGTACACAATATTAGCAGTTTTTCCGCCGGGTGCCAAAATGTATATTTTTTTGGCGTACTTACTCGAGAACAGACGACATAGAATTGTCCATGGGAAAACATGATTCAGTCAAATCTACTCCAGTCACTTTTACAGATTGCCCCTGCGATTCGGCCAAAAGCGTTGTTATTCCTCCCATACATTTGTCAGTATTTCTTATATCTTGAAAAGAGTTGTCAACTGCTTCAAATGCCTCCTTATGTTACATGGTGCTTTCGTCCCACACAATTAATTTGAAATTTCGTAAAACTTCTGCAGTTCGGCTCCCTTTTAATATATTACAAACTGGGGCTTCTGTATGAACTAAATTTAATGACAACTTGAATGTTGTATGGGCGGTTTTTCCACCTTCTAAAAGGGTAGCTGCTATGCCTGACGAAGCTACTGCTGATGCAATTGAGCCCTTGCTACGTGCATTAGCTAATAGCATATTTATGAGGTATGTTTTTCCTGTACCTCCTGGCGCATCGAGAAAGAATATATTGCCTGCCCCTTTTGTTACGCTCTCAACAGTCTTTTCGTAGACATTTCTTTGCTCGTCTGGTAGGGAGGATTCCTTTTCATGAACTTCATTTCATTGTAGTCAGTTTCAAATGCGTACTGAAGTTTTTTTTATTTTTGAAGTTCTTGACCTCCCATAGACATGACATTATCCTCAAGAAGTTGAAGGCATCTATTGTTTTTTTCTTTGGGAAAGAATCGTTTCTGCATAACTCGAAAAATGTTGTCAGTAGAGTTGGGCAATCTAGTTCACTTAGCAGATCGATTTTCTCTCCTTTGCTCCATATATAGTTCCTTTACTCCATACAGCTCCTTTGCTCCATATAGTTCGGACTCCTACATAGTTCCTTTGAATCTCTCTCTTTCATCGTTCTTTTTGTTTTTTTTTTCTTATTTTTCACATAGTTCCTTTGCTCCATATAATTCCTTTTCTCCATACAGTTCCTTTGGTCCATATAAATTATTTTTTTTTTCCTGTAATGGTTGTTTGTTTTATTTTTATACTATGGTTTTTGTTTATGAATATTGATCAATAAGATATAATAATATTTACTAATGTAACTTTTTTTAAATATGTGGAATTATGGAATTTGAAGAAAAAATTGGATTTTAATTTAAAATTTTGGGTATATAAATACAGATTAAATATTTATTAATTTGTATTTTTCAAGAACAATTTTTTTAAAGCACATAAAGTATGCTCTAATTTTCAATTGTATTTCCGAATTAATCGTTTTTACAGCGAAAATTGTGATATAAGACCATTTTTCCAAAATACAAAAAAGCCATAAAAGATTAAAACAATTTTTTTAATTTTTTTTCTTTCTAATTATGCTATTTTTATGTATATACGAATATCCATCAATAAAAATTAACAATATGTTAAAATTACTGCTTTCCTGAATTAATCGCCACTTTGCCTACCGCTCAACCCACTGTGGGCCGGGAGCCTGGTAAAATTAAAATGAAAAACAGCTCAATTCGAAAGCTTTTGCACGTATAAGAAGAAATAAAAATAGTATGCGATTTTTAATATTTTGTCCACGATCTATGCTCTTCTTTACGCCTTTAATGTGGTTAGGCATATTCTCCACCAATTTTATTATGATTTTATCTAAAATTTTGTTACATTCCTTTTGTGTATGTAGAAATTTGGAGAATTCTAGTGGAATTAAATGTTTTCAATTGAAAAACTAAACTGTGTACGTCCCACAGTGTTACGACCGCGGCCAAAAATGGTCAAAACCAACTAATTTATTGATGAGAATTGATAGAAAACACTCAAAGTAGAATAAATATGAAATTTGGTACTGCTATGTCAAGTAGTTTTGTCCATACAAAAGTTTAAATCTGATAACTGTTGGCAAACTGTCACATTTTTTTCGAAAAATAGCTACATTTTCTGATGCTAAAATCTTTGTATATTTAAATTAACGGTTATTATAAAAATATTTGTTTTGGTTGGTTGGAATGTTTAAAACTAGGATTAGCTGTTATTTTTATGTAAATAGAAACAATATGGAGTTTACAGCTATCCACGCCTTTAGTACTTAGGTCATATAATTTGTAAAGCAAATTTTTAAATTAGTGGAGCATAACAAAAAAGTTTCGTAATAATTCTTTTTATTTGAGTTGTAAAAAGGGCGTTCTTCAACGTGTGAAAAAATTAGCTGCGGAGACTTGCGGACCTAAAAGTTATTTACGTTTTTTAGTGACCACGTTATTAAAAAATATGACATTTCCACGAAATAGTTAGAAGTTAAGGATCGAATATGTTATGCATACCATTAAAAATCTTATTGAGGGTCAAATGGGAAGAGAAGGACTGATTCAGAACATAGTAATCATACAATATTTTACATAAAATTTGCAATTAATTGGAAAAGAATGTTATCAGAAGCGGAGATCTAGTCGAATTAGTATTAAAATTTTGTTTTTTCATGATTGCTTTTGTATTAGATTTGGTCAGCTTGAAGATTATACTAATTTAACCCATTATTTAGTCCTTCTTTAGGAAAATTATAGTATAAATTTAGGCAACGCACTGCATTACCTTTATGAAAAGTTTATGCAGAAACATTTTCGTACATGACATTGTCGTATAGTACTTTGCCTTTGGAGTGACATTCACAAAATGCTATCAAGTCATGCCACAAAATAATTAGGAGCAACCCGAATATTTGGAAGAGCCGAGTCAAATAAGGATTTTATTCAGTATCTATCTATATATATATAAAAATGGAGCAAGAAAAATGTATACTAACGCATCAATTGAGAACGGCTGGACCGATTTGACTCGAAATTTATTTCAGTTGTCGCTAATTACAGTGGAATAAAAGGAAATTTTGAGAAAAATCCGCGGGAAGAATACATTTAAATTCGAATCCTACATGGAGGCAATTCCAACTTATATGTGCCTTTGCGTCTAATTTATATGTGCCTTTATGTTTCTTCAAATGTGTTTTTAAAGATGTGAATAATGTGTGCATGGTATATTGTGGTATATTGAAAAAAAAGAACGATGAAAGAGAGAGATTAAAAAACTATGTAGGAGTCGGAAATATATGGAGCAAAGGAACTGTATGGAGTAGAGGAGTTATATGGAGCAAGGGAACTATATGGAGCAAAGGAATTACATTAATGAACTAGTTCATTTTTAAAAAATGAACGAGACTTAAAATCCGCTAAGTGAACTGGATTGCGCAACTCTAAAAATTTCTTTCAGTTGTCGGTAATTGCGGTGGGAAGGTTTTTATGAAAGAACATTTTGAGACATTTTGACTTAAGGTTTCTGTTAGTAGTCTGTAATTGAAGTGGAAAGGTTTAAATGAAAGAACATTTTGAAAATCCGCGAAAATGTTGCAAAATATATTTTGAAAGATATTAGCATTTCCACACATTTTATATCGAACCTTTATGGTTTCATCTCTTCGTACTTCTTTTTGGACATATTTTGGCGAAAATGGGCACCGTATATCTTTAAGTAATTATCAATTATGGAAAATTTTAATGTTAATGTTTTAATGTTTTAAATATGTTAATTTTCTACAATTAATTGGATTGCCATTGCCTTGAAAAAACTTTTGTATATGAAAATAAATTTATATTTTCATTAGAGTTAAATTTAATAATATGAAACCGAAAAGCGAGAGTAATATTAATCGCTATCACGTTTCCATAAAATCAAGATTTATTTAGTTTGAAAATACAAGTTATGTTATGTGATGCAATTTGCAAATGTATAGGTGGTGAAAATTTTCTCAAATAAAACACAGTAAGACATGGTAAAGTAAAGATTAAGCGGTTCCATTATGTGGAGCCTATACCAAAAACTATACCGGCAATTATGAAGGAAGTTTCTTACCCCATGTGGAATACAGAATTAAAGGCAATTAAATAGATGTTTTATAAATAAAACACATATCCCATGTGAAACTTGATCGTGTCCTTAATAGGAAACAACACCAGGAATATTTTTGAGAAAATTGCCAATACATAGACACGCGTTTTTATGTTTTAGTAAAAACGAAAACGTCTATCAAAATATTCAATATAGTTCAATGATGTTAGTAATATGCGATTGCAAATACGTCTACAAATTTTCTTATATTCGAAGAATACATTTAAATTCGAATCCTTCATAGAGACAATTCCGCATTACATGTTGTTTGTGTCTAACTTACATGTGCCTTTAAAGTACCTCAAATGTATTTTTAAAGATGTGAAAAATATGTGCATGGTGTATTCACTCACGTTTTCCTTCAGCTGTTTGTAATTGCATTGGGAAGGTTTTTACGAAGAAAATGTTGAGAAAAATATCAAAAAGTCGGGAAATTGGAATAATCGAACGTTGTGTTAGTTACATCGTTTATAACTCAAGAACGTATACACAGATTTTGACGATTCAAAGGACTTATAAATCGTATGTAATCAGAATAGGAAAATATGCAAACTAATTGTGAGATTCCGCCAAAAGAAATATATTAAGATATGCCCCAATTTTTGTATCGATCTTTATTGTTTTTAATACAATCATTAACATCAACGAAAACAATGCTAATGATTAGCATTATTAGTATTCCCGTCAGATATTTGAAATTTTGTATTATTTTCTATAGAGCCCAAGCTGTTGGATATGAAATCTCATTTTCATATTTGCCAAAAAAGTGTATTATTTCTTTGACAATGTTTCTGTTTTTGGCCAACAACTTTCAAGCTGGATGTGGACCTATGTAAAAGTACATTTAGATTATACCGGATTTCGTTAACCTAGTGGTTTATAATTGTCAATTGCATTGTATATATATCAAATAAATCCTCATAATGTAGGTTAACCCGGTAAAAAGTTCTAATGTAAATGCCAACAACTTACACTTACTGTAAATGCCAACAATTTACTCAAATGGTAAATTAAAATTAATTTGTTAAAAAATGAGAGGATATAACAAATCCGATTACAGCATTTCACGATTTAGAGTTAAGATATAAAACAGGCATTTACAATTAAAATAAGGTATACGGGGTCAAGATTGGCAAAACTCTTCCCCCTTAACTGTCAAAAACTATTTATAGAATATATAGCAAACATATACAAATCTATAACGGCAATCTGAAAACTAATTAACAATTTGTTTAAAAATGAAATATACCTATAACTGAGCGGAAACCACTAAATTTCTTAGCCAAATCTAAAATTTTTCGATTTATATACTGATTTCAATATAAAAATCAAAAGTACAGTTGGACATGAACAGAATGATATTGTGATTAAGAATCCTTAAAGAAGGGACAAATAAGATAATGTAAAAACGTTAGAGCAATAACAAAACATGATCTTCTATTGAAAAACCATCGGTGGAATAAGTTCTACCAAATTATAAACTGTTATGTTCTTGGGTCTGCATTGGGGTACCAGTTAATACTTTTTATTGACATAAATTTAGTGGCAAATGCTTTTTACCAGCTAGTATATCTATATCTATACTAATAAAAGAGTAAAGTGACTGATTTAACGATTCATCAACGCCCAGACGAAACGGCTGAAGCTAGAATCTTGAAATTTTGGGTGAGGGTCACTCTTGGTCTAACGGTGACAGATAAGGTTGGGTTTTTGGAAATTCGTAGTAGAACGGTACGAAAAGTACTAAAACGTACTAAATGTGATGTCATTTGTATTTGGCGAACCGGCGGGGCTAGAACTCTGAAATTTGGTTTTGTGGTCGTTGATGGAATGTAGGATAGATGTACCAAAGGGTTTTTGGACTTTCGAACTATAACTATCCGAAAAGTACGTAAATGTACTAAATTTGGTACAATTCTGTAGGGTTGGGAAGTAGGGTCGACATAAGGAGATGGTTTTGAAACCGTGTACTTATGGGATATGTACGTAGTTTTGGTTTGAGTTAAGTAGGAAGTTTTGGAAATTCGTACCACTGTGTACTAAATTTGGTAAAATTTGAATTGTGGGTGAACCGATAGAGTTGGAATCCTGAAATTTTGATTTTGGATCACTGTGAGGGTGTTGGTTTGGGTTAAGTTGGAAGATTTTGAAATTCGTACTAAATGGTACTAAATTTGGTACAATTTGAATTTTAGCTGAACCAATTGAGCTAGAATCATGAAATTTGGAGTCAGGATCATTGTTGAGGTGTAAGATTGAGATATGTAGGGAGTTTTAAAAATTTGTATTAATGTGTACTAAATTTGGTACAATTTAAATTGTGGGTGAACCGATAGAGATGGAATCCTGAAACTTGGATTTAGGATTAGGGGGGGGGGGGGGGTTGTAGGATTGGGGTATGCAAGAAGTTTGGGAATTAGTACTACTGTGTACTCAATTTGATACAATTTGAATTGTGAGTGAACTGATAGAGTTTGAATCCTAAAACATGGATTTAGCATCACTGTGGGGGTGTAGGATCGGGGTATGTAAGAAGTGTTGAAATTTTGTACTACTGTATACTAAATTTTGTACAGCTTGAATGGTTTGCGAACCGATAGAATTGGTATCTTGTAAATTGGATTTAGGATCATTGTGGGGGTGTAGGATTGGAGTATGTAGGAAGTTTTAAAAATTCGTACAAATGTGTACTAAAAAAATGGCTGGAATCCTGAAATGTGGAGTTAGGGTTACAGTTTGGGTAACAGTTTCAAAATAGTACCAAATGTGGGTTTGAGTAAACCGATAGAGCTAGAATCTTGAAATTTGAAGTTAGGATCACTGTCGGGGTGTAGGATTGGGCTATGTAGAAAGTTTTGGACATTCGTAATAATGTTTACTAAATGGCACCAAATGGTGGTTAGGATCACTGTTGGGGGTTCGAATGGGGTATGTGGGAAGTTTTGGAAATGTCCACTAAATGGCACTAGATTTGGCACAGTGTGGATTAAAAGCTAACCGATAGAGCTGAAATCTTGAAATTGAGTAATAAGATTTTCATTGGATTGCATGATGTAGGTAGTAATGGAAATTTGTACCTATGTGTATTAAATGGCCCTAAATTTGAAACAAATTGGATTTAGGTGAACGGATAGAATCCTGAAATTTTAAATTAAGATTGGGGTATGTGGGAAGTGTTGGAAATTCGTATGTTAATGTAGGAAGTTATGGCAATTTATATATTTATGTTTACGAACTGGTACTTGATTTGGATTTGGGTGAAGCTATATTTGAAATTTGGAAATTTAACAAGAGTACAAAGGGTAAAAAATGACACCAAATTTTGTATAGAGCTTGATTTTTTTGCAGTCAGAATTTGTGTGTAGGGTTGAGTACTATAAGAGAACATTGGTACTAAACGGTTCTAAAAGTGTTAATATTGGTTGGTATTGGGTTTTAAGTACTTCCCACATTCGCTGACGAAGTAGCGGGTATGTGCTAGTATATAATAAAAATGAATTGCTGTTCGTAAGTTTCGCTAAAACTCGGGAACGGCGGAACGGATTTATTTGATCTTAGTCTTGAAATGTTTCAAAAAATATTATGCAGCCTATTTTTACCTCCACGAATTTAGTATTGAGCTATTTTGTAGCACCACGTCGTAGTTGTTATTTTGAGATCTTTTGGGCGAAAATTGGTAGCGTATCCATTCCTTTAAGCCTATATTTGTCAATTATTGAACATTTTCAAAATATTTTATTTTTTTCAATTGGACTGACATTGTATTGAAACTATTTTAGGTCAAAATAAAAAAGTATATCTTTGAATGTACACGCGATCATTGTATGTACATTTGGAATAGAGTTCCGATTCTAATATACATGACTTAGATTATTTTTCTTGAAAATAATAATAATAGTTCAATAGGGCCCCTTAAAGTACCTAAAATGACTATAAAATTACAAATACCTTAGTATGTCAACTACCAATATATACAGCATTATGTGGTAGTAGGTTGTCCGTGCTTTGAAAAAATAATAAATGTATGTATCCCTAATATTAAATTCTTTTAAATATTGGGGGTACCGTTATATGAGATCTACCCTAAAACGTGGTCAATAGGAGTAGTAGTTATACATGTGCAATTTCCATAGCTTTATATTATATAGTGAAGGGTAAAAAAAGCTAACATAACATGGACAACCGATATAAGGAAGTCTTATAAATATATTGGGAAAAAATAAATTAATTCCGAAAGTCAAACTTATATGTGCATATAAATTTATTATATTTAAATTTTTTCCACGAATTCAAATATTAATAAAAGAATATCCACCGAAACCTTAGGATGAAACCAGCAAGGAAAGTAGTAAAGTCGGACTGGGCCGACTATATGATACCCTTCACCACTTTGGGTATATTGTACATATGTATCCTTACAATTGCATGTCAGTTTTCCCGAAGCAACATACTCATGCCTTTCTGCAACCTATGCTAAATTTAATATCATTCGGGCAGATTTAGAGTCGTCAGCGGACCATGAGACAAATTAATGGAAAACGATTTATACAAAATTGATACACGCTATTCGGTACCTTGCACTATTAAATATTTAATCTCAATCAGACACCCGTTCGATATATATATGAAAGCTATAGCTGCGTACATATGGAAGCGTACATGCTAATCGGACAAACATTTGGAGACAACATAAGGACAAATTTATATGTATATGTGGGAGCTATATCAAAACCATACATCATTCTAGACTCAATTCAGTACGCTATGCCAAATTTAGTGCAAATCGACGGATATATAGGGACTTTGGTGTACCATTCACATAAAATCGTACGAATATATATATATATATATAACACATAGTTCTAGACTTAATTCAGTACGCTATGTCAAATTTCGTGCAAATCGAAGAATATATAGGGACTTTGGTGCATATATTGGGACTTTGGTGCATATATAGGCACTTTGGTGCATTTACTGCAAATCGGACGAAGCTATACCAAAATCTGAACCGATTTTTTCAAGGTCAAAAATAGACCCTTTTTAATATATTAAATATATTAAAGTAATAAGTGTTCGAATGAAAATTGTTAAGATGTATTAATAGGAAGACATTTTGGAATGAAACAAAAAATTCGCCCGCTATTTATT